>NW_026263317.1:0-59064 GCF_947179515.1 Apodemus sylvaticus
ATGTCTAAGTGTGTAGCCTCAAAAGAGAAGGCACAGGACAGTTTTCTCTCGAAAGGATATGTAAGAATACCACTTCATAAGGAAATACAGTTTTGCAGAGTAAAGACATATACGTACGCATTGGAAACTCTTTACGAGAAGAAATAACGCATAGTACAAAATTAGCTTGTATCTCCAAAACTACACGTTGTATCTCGAAAAGAATTGTTGTGGCGTGTACGTCTTAACATGTAGCATCTAAAGAGAACCAAAAGGAGAATTTTCTTTCGTCAAAATTTTTCAGAAAATCACGTTTTAAGGAAATCCCGATTCTTGCGAAATTATCTTGTTTTTCCTAAACAACACGTTGTAAGTCGAAAAGCTTTCATGTTGCGTGTATGTCTAAGTGTGTAGCCTCAAAAGAGAAGGCACAGGACAGTTTTCTCTCGAAAGGATATGTAAGAATACCACTTCATAAGGAAATACAGTTTTGCAGAGTAAAGACATATACGTACGCATTGGAAACTCTTTACGAGAAGAAATAACGCATAGTACAAAATTAGCTTGTATCTCCAAAACTACACGTTGTATCTCGAAAAGAATTGTTGTGGCGTGTACGTCTTAACATGTAGCATCTAAAGAGAACCAAAAGGAGAATTTTCTTTCGTCAAAATTTTTCAGAAAATCACGTTTTAAGGAAATCCCGCATCGTGCGAAATTATCTTGTTTTTCCTAAACAACACGTTGTAAGTCGAAAAGCTTTCATGTTGCGTGTATGTCTAAGTGTGTAGCCTCAAAAGAGAAGGCACAGGACAGTTTTCTCTCGAAAGGATATGGAAGAATACCACTTCATAAGGAAATACAGTTTTGCAGAGTAAAGACATATACGTACGCATTGGAAACTCTTTACGAGAAGAAATAACGCATAGTACAAAATTAGCTTGTATCTCCAAAACTACACGTTGTATCTCGAAAAGAATTGTTGTGGCGTGTACGTCTTAACATGTAGCATCTAAAGAGAACCAAAAGGAGAATTTTCTTTCGTCAAAATTTTTCAGAAAATCACGTTTTAAGGAAATCCCGCATCGTGCGAAATTATCTTGTTTTTCCTAAACAACACGTTGTAAGTCGAAAAGCTTTCATGTTGCGTGTATGTCTAAGTGTGTAGCCTCAAAAGAGAAGGCACAGGACAGTTTTCTCTCGAAAGGATATGGAAGAATACCACTTCATAAGGAAATACAGTTTTGCAGAGTAAAGACATATACGTACGCATTGGAAACTCTTTACGAGAAGAAATAACACATAGTACAAAATTAGCTTGTATCTCCAAAACTACACGTTGTATCTCGAAAAGAATTGTTGTGGCGTGTACGTCTTAACATGTAGCATCTAAAGAGAACCAAAAGGAGAATTTTCTTTCGTCAAAATTTTTCAGAAAATCACGTTTTAAGGAAATCCCGCATCGTGCGAAATTATCTTGTTTTTCCTAAACAACACGTTGTAAGTCGAAAAGCTTTCATGTTGCGTGTATGTCTAAGTGTGTAGCCTCAAAAGAGAAGGCACAGGACAGTTTTCTCTCGAAAGGATATGTAAGAATACCACTTCATAAGGAAATACAGTTTTGCAGAGTAAAGACATATACGTACGCATTGGAAACTCTTTACGAGAAGAAATAACGCATCGTACAAAATTAGCTTGTATCTCCAAAACTACACGTTGTATCTCGAAAAGAATTGTTGTGGCGTGTACGTCTTAACATGTAGCATCTAAAGAGAACCAAAAGGAGAATTTTCTTTCGTCAAAATTTTTCAGAAAATCACGTTTTAAGGAAATCCCGCATCGTGCGAAATTACCTTGTTTTTCCTAAACAACACGTTGTAAGTCGAAAAGCTTTCATGTTGCGTGTATGTCTAAGTGTGTAGCCTCAAAAGAGAAGGCACAGGACAGTTTTCTCTCGAAAGGATATGTAAGAATACCACTTCATAAGGAAATACAGTTTTGCAGAGTAAAGACATATACGTACGCATTGGAAACTCTTTACGAGAAGAAATAACGCATAGTACAAAATTAGCTTGTATCTCCAAAACTACACGTTGTATCTCGAAAAGAATTGTTGTGGCGTGTACGTCTTAACATGTAGCATCTAAAGAGAACCAAAAGGAGAATTTTCTTTCGTCAAAATTTTTCAGAAAATCACGTTTTAAGGAAATCCCGCATCGTGCGAAATTATCTTGTTTTTCCTAAACAGCACGTTGTAAGTCGAAAAGCTTTCATGTTGCGTGTATGTCTAAGTGTGTAGCCTCAAAAGAGAAGGCACAGGACAGTTTTCTCTCGAAAGGATATGTAAGAATACCACTTCATAAGGAAATACAGTTTTGCAGAGTAAAGACATATACGTACGCATTGGAAACTCTTTACGAGAAGAAATAAGGCATCGTACAAAATTAGCTTGTATCTCGAAAACTACACGTTGTATCTCGAAAAGAATTGTTGTGGCGTGTACGTCTTAACATGTAGCATCTAAAGAGAACCAAAAGGAGAATTTTCTTTCGTCAAAATTTTTCAGAAAATCACGTTTTAAGGAAATCCCGCATCGTGCGAAATTATCTTGTTTTTCCTAAACAACACGTTGTAAGTCGAAACGCTTTCATGTTGCGTGTATGTCTAAGTGTGTAGCCTCAAAAGAGAAGGCACAGGACAGTTTTCTCTCGAAAGGATATGGAAGAATTCCACTTCATAAGGAAATACAGTTTTGCAGAGTAAAGACATATACGTACGCATTGGAAACTCTTTACGAGAAGAAATAACGCATAGTACAAAATTAGCTTGTATCTCCAAAACTACACGTTGTATCTCGAAAAGAATTGTTGTGGCGTGTACGTCTTAACATGTAGCATCTAAAGAGAACCAAAAGGAGAATTTTCTTTCGTCAAAATTTTTCAGAAAATCACGTTTTAAGGAAATCCCGCATCGTGCGAAATTATCTTGTTTTTCCTAAACAACACGTTGTAAGTCGAAAAGCTTTCATGTTGCGTGTATGTCTAAGTGTGTAGCCTCAAAAGAGAAGGCACAGGACAGTTTTCTCTCGAAAGGATATGTAAGAATACCACTTCATAAGGAAATACAGTTTTGCAGAGTAAAGACATATACGTACGCATTGGAAACTCTTTACGAGAAGAAATAACGCATAGTACAAAATTAGCTTGTATCTCCAAAACTACACGTTGTATCTCGAAAAGAATTGTTGTGGCGTGTACGTCTTAACATGTAGCATCTAAAGAGAACCAAAAGGAGAATTTTCTTTCGTCAAAATTTTTCAGAAAATCACGTTTTAAGGAAATCCCGCATCGTGCGAAATTATCTTGTTTTTCCTAAACAACACGTTGTAAGTCGAAAAGCTTTCATGTTGCGTGTATGTCTAAGTGTGTAGCCTCAAAAGAGAAGGCACAGGACAGTTTTCTCTCGAAAGGATATGTAAGAATACCACTTCATAAGGAAATACAGTTTTGCAGAGTAAAGACATATACGTACGCATTGGAAACTCTTTACGAGAAGAAATAACGCATAGTACAAAATTAGCTTGTATCTCCAAAACTACACGTTGTATCTCGAAAAGAATTGTTGTGGCGTGTACGTCTTAACATGTAGCATCTAAAGAGAACCAAAAGGAGAATTTTCTTTCGTCAAAATTTTTCAGAAAATCACGTTTTAAGGAAATCCCGCATCGTGCGAAATTATCTTGTTTTTCCTAAACAACACGTTGTAAGTCGAAAAGCTTTCATGTTGCGTGTATGTCTAAGTGTGTAGCCTCAAAAGAGAAGGCACAGGACAGTTTTCTCTCGAAAGGATATGTAAGAATACCACTTCATAAGGAAATACAGTTTTGCAGAGTAAAGACATATACGTACGCATTGGAAACTCTTTACGAGAAGAAATAACGCATAGTACAAAATTAGCTTGTATCTCCAAAACTACACGTTGTATCTCGAAAAGAATTGTTGTGGCGTGTACGTCTTAACATGTAGCATCTAAAGAGAACCAAAAGGAGAATTTTCTTTCGTCAAAATTTTTCAGAAAATCACGTTTTAAGGAAATCCCGCATCGTGCGAAATTATCTTGTTTTTCCTAAACAACACGTTGTAAGTCGAAAAGCTTTCATGTTGCGTGTATGTCTAAGTGTGTAGCCTCAAAAGAGAAGGCACAGGACAGTTTTCTCTCGAAAGGATATGTAAGAATACCACTTCATAAGGAAATACAGTTTTGCAGAGTAAAGACATATACGTACGCATTGGAAACTCTTTACGAGAAGAAATAACGCATAGTACAAAATTAGCTTGTATCTCCAAAACTACACGTTGTATCTCGAAAAGAATTGTTGTGGCGTGTACGTCTTAACATGTAGCATCTAAAGAGAACCAAAAGGAGAATTTTCTTTCGTCAAAATTTTTCAGAAAATCACGTTTTAAGGAAATCCCGCATCGTGCGAAATTATCTTGTTTTTCCTAAACAACACGTTGTAAGTCGAAAAGCTTTCATGTTGCGTGTATGTCTAAGTGTGTAGCCTCAAAAGAGAAGGCACAGGACAGTTTTCTCTCGAAAGGATATGTAAGAATACCACTTCATAAGGAAATACAGTTTTGCAGAGTAAAGACATATACGTACGCATTGGAAACTCTTTACGAGAAGAAATAACGCATAGTACAAAATTAGCTTGTATCTCCAAAACTACACGTTGTATCTCGAAAAGAATTGTTGTGGCGTGTACGTCTTAACATGTAGCATCTAAAGAGAACCAAAAGGAGAATTTTCTTTCGTCAAAATTTTTCAGAAAATCACGTTTTAAGGAAATCCCGCATCGTGCGAAATTATCTTGTTTTTCCTAAACAACACGTTGTAAGTCGAAAAGCTTTCATGTTGCGTGTATGTCTAAGTGTGTAGCCTCAAAAGAGAAGGCACAGGACAGTTTTCTCTCGAAAGGATATGGAAGAATACCACTTCATAAGGAAATACAGTTTTGCAGAGTAAAGACATATACGTACGCATTGGAAACTCTTTACGAGAAGAAATAACGCATAGTACAAAATTAGCTTGTATCTCCAAAACTACACGTTGTATCTCGAAAAGAATTGTTGTGGCGTGTACGTCTTAACATGTAGCATCTAAAGAGAACCAAAAGGAGAATTTTCTTTCGTCAAAATTTTTCAGAAAATCACGTTTTAAGGAAATCCCGCATCGTGCGAAATTATCTTGTTTTTCCTAAACAACACGTTGTAAGTCGAAAAGCTTTCATGTTGCGTGTATGTCTAAGTGTGTAGCCTCAAAAGAGAAGGCACAGGACAGTTTTCTCTCGAAAGGATATGTAAGAATACCACTTCATAAGGAAATAGAGTTTTGCAGAGTAAAGACATATACGTACGCATTGTAAACTCTTTACGAGAAGAAATAACGCATCGTACAAAATTAGCTTGTATCTCGAAAACTACACGTTGTATCTCGAAAAGAATTGTTGTGGCGTGTACGTCTTAACATGTAGCATCTAAAGAGAACCAAAAGGAGAATTTTCTTTCGTCAAAATTTTTCAGAAAATCACGTTTTAAGGAAATCCCGCATCGTGCGAAATTATCTTGTTTTTCCTAAACAACACGTTGTAAGTCGAAAAGCTTTCATGTTGCGTGTATGTCTAAGTGTGTAGCCTCAAAAGAGAAGGCACAGGACAGTTTTCTCTCGAAAGGATATGGAAGAATACCACTTCATAAGGAAATACAGTTTTGCAGAGTAAAGACATATACGTACGCATTGGAAACTCTTTACGAGAAGAAATAACGCATAGTACAAAATTAGCTTGTATCTCCAAAACTACACGTTGTATCTCGAAAAGAATTGTTGTGGCGTGTACGTCTTAACATGTAGCATCTAAAGAGAACCAAAAGGAGAATTTTCTTTCGTCAAAATTTTTCAGAAAATCACGTTTTAAGGAAATCCCGCATCGTGCGAAATTATCTTGTTTTTCCTAAACAACACGTTGTAAGTCGAAAAGCTTTCATGTTGCGTGTATGTCTAAGTGTGTAGCCTCAAAAGAGAAGGCACAGGACAGTTTTCTCTCGAAAGGATATGGAAGAATACCACTTCATAAGGAAATACAGTTTTGCAGAGTAAAGACATATACGTACGCATTGGAAACTCTTTACAAGAAGAAATAACGCATAGTACAAAATTAGCTTGTATCTCCAAAACTACACGTTGTATCTCGAAAAGAATTGTTGTGGCGTGTACGTCTTAACATGTAGCATCTAAAGAGAACCAAAAGGAGAATTTTCTTTCGTCAAAATTTTTCAGAAAATCACGTTTTAAGGAAATCCCGCATCGTGCGAAATTATATTGTTTTTCCTAAACAACACGTTGTAAGTCGAAAAGCTTTCATGTTGCGTGTATGTCTAAGTGTGTAGCCTCAAAAGAGAAGGCACAGGACAGTTTTCTCTCGAAAGGATATGGAAGAATACCACTTCATAAGGAAATACAGTTTTGCAGAGTAAAGACATATACGTACGCATTGGAAACTCTTTACGAGAAGAAATAACGCATAGTACAAAATTAGCTTGTATCTCCAAAACTACACGTTGTATCTCGAAAAGAATTGTTGTGGCGTGTACGTCTTAACATGTAGCATCTAAAGAGAACCAAAAGGAGAATTTTCTTTCGTCAAAATTTTTCAGAAAATCACGTTTTAAGGAAATCCCGCATCGTGCGAAATTATCTTGTTTTTCCTAAACAACACGTTGTAAGTCGAAAAGCTTTCATGTTGCGTGTATGTCTAAGTGTGTAGCCTCAAAAGAGAAGGCACAGGACAGTTTTCTCTCGAAAGGATATGTAAGAATACCACTTCATAAGGAAATACAGTTTTGCAGAGTAAAGACATATACGTACGCATTGGAAACTCTTTACGAGAAGAAATAACGCATAGTACAAAATTAGCTTGTATCTCCAAAACTACACGTTGTATCTCGAAAAGAATTGTTGTGGCGTGTACGTCTTAACATGTAGCATCTAAAGAGAACCAAAAGGAGAATTTTCTTTCGTCAAAATTTTTCAGAAAATCACGTTTTAAGGAAATCCCGCATCGTGCGAAATTATCTTGTTTTTCCTAAACAACACGTTGTAAGTCGAAAAGCTTTCATGTTGCGTGTATGTCTAAGTGTGTAGCCTCAAAAGAGAAGGCACAGGACAGTTTTCTCTCGAAAGGATATGTAAGAATACCACTTCATAAGGAAATACAGTTTTGCAGAGTAAAGACATATACGTACGCATTGGAAACTCTTTACGAGAAGAAATAACGCATAGTACAAAATTAGCTTGTATCTCCAAAACTACACGTTGTATCTCGAAAAGAATTGTTGTGGCGTGTACGTCTTAACATGTAGCATCTAAAGAGAACCAAAAGGAGAATTTTCTTTCGTCAAAATTTTTCAGAAAATCACGTTTTAAGGAAATCCCGCATCGTGCGAAATTATCTTGTTTTTCCTAAACAACACGTTGTAAGTCGAAAAGCTTTCATGTTGCGTGTATGTCTAAGTGTGTAGCCTCAAAAGAGAAGGCACAGGACAGTTTTCTCTCGAAAGGATATGTAAGAATACCACTTCATAAGGAAATAGAGTTTTGCAGAGTAAAGACATATACGTACGCATTGTAAACTCTTTACGAGAAGAAATAACGCATCGTACAAAATTAGCTTGTATCTCGAAAACTACACGTTGTATCTCGAAAAGAATTGTTGTGGCGTGTACGTCTTAACATGTAGCATCTAAAGAGAACCAAAAGGAGAATTTTCTTTCGTCAAAATTTTTCAGAAAATCACGTTTTAAGGAAATCCCGCATCGTGCGAAATTATCTTGTTTTTCCTAAACAACACGTTGTAAGTCGAAAAGCTTTCATGTTGCGTGTATGTCTAAGTGTGTAGCCTCAAAAGAGAAGGCACAGGACAGTTTTCTCTCGAAAGGATATGGAAGAATACCACTTCATAAGGAAATACAGTTTTGCAGAGTAAAGACATATACGTACGCATTGGAAACTCTTTACGAGAAGAAATAACGCATAGTACAAAATTAGCTTGTATCTCCAAAACTACACGTTGTATCTCGAAAAGAATTGTTGTGGCGTGTACGTCTTAACATGTAGCATCTAAAGAGAACCAAAAGGAGAATTTTCTTTCGTCAAAATTTTTCAGAAAATCACGTTTTAAGGAAATCCCGCATCGTGCGAAATTATCTTGTTTTTCCTAAACAACACGTTGTAAGTCGAAAAGCTTTCATGTTGCGTGTATGTCTAAGTGTGTAGCCTCAAAAGAGAAGGCACAGGACAGTTTTCTCTCGAAAGGATATGGAAGAATACCACTTCATAAGGAAATACAGTTTTGCAGAGTAAAGACATATACGTACGCATTGGAAACTCTTTACAAGAAGAAATAACGCATAGTACAAAATTAGCTTGTATCTCCAAAACTACACGTTGTATCTCGAAAAGAATTGTTGTGGCGTGTACGTCTTAACATGTAGCATCTAAAGAGAACCAAAAGGAGAATTTTCTTTCGTCAAAATTTTTCAGAAAATCACGTTTTAAGGAAATCCCGCATCGTGCGAAATTATATTGTTTTTCCTAAACAACACGTTGTAAGTCGAAAAGCTTTCATGTTGCGTGTATGTCTAAGTGTGTAGCCTCAAAAGAGAAGGCACAGGACAGTTTTCTCTCGAAAGGATATGGAAGAATACCACTTCATAAGGAAATACAGTTTTGCAGAGTAAAGACATATACGTACGCATTGGAAACTCTTTACGAGAAGAAATAACGCATAGTACAAAATTAGCTTGTATCTCCAAAATTACACGTTGTATCTCGAAAAGAATTGTTGTGGCGTGTACGTCTTAACATGTAGCATCTAAAGAGAACAAAAAGGAGAATTTTCTTTCGTCAAAATTTTTCAGAAAATCACGTTTTAAGGAAATCCCGCATCGTGCGAAATTATCTTGTTTTTCCTAAACAACACGTTGTAAGTCGAAAAGCTTTCATGTTGCGTGTATGTCTAAGTGTGTAGCCTCAAAAGAGAAGGCACAGGACAGTTTTCTCTCGAAAGGATATGTAAGAATACCACTTCATAAGGAAATACAGTTTTGCAGAGTAAAGACATATACGTACGCATTGGAAACGCTTTACGAGAAGAAATAACGCATCGTACAAAATTAGCTTGTATCTCCAAAACTACAAGGTTGTATCTCGAAAAGAATTGTTGTGGCGTGTACGTCTTAACATGTAGCATCTAAAGAGAACCAAAAGGAGAATTTTCTTTCGTCAAAATTTTTCAGAAAATCACGTTTTAAGGAAATCCCGCATCGTGCGAAATTATCTTGTTTTTCCTAAACAACACGTTGTAAGTCGAAAAGCTTTCATGTTGCGTGTATGTCTAAGTGTGTAGCCTCAAAAGAGAAGGCACAGGACAGTTTTCTCTCGAAAGGATATGGAAGAATACCACTTCATAAGGAAATACAGTTTTGCAGAGTAAAGACATATACGTACGCATTGGAAACTCTTTACGAGAAGAAATAACGCATAGTACAAAATTAGCTTGTATCTCCAAAACTACACGTTGTATCTCGAAAAGAATTGTTGTGGCGTGTACGTCTTAACATGTAGCATCTAAAGAGAACGAAAAGGAGAATTTTCTTTCGTCAAAATTTTTCAGAAAATCACGTTTTAAGGAAATCCCGCATCGTGCGAAATTATCTTGTTTTTCCTAAACAACACGTTGTAAGTCGAAAAGCTTTCATGTTGCGTGTATGTCTAAGTGTGTAGCCTCAAAAGAGAAGGCACAGGACAGTTTTCTCTCGAAAGGATATGGAAGAATACCACTTCATAAGGAAATACAGTTTTGCAGAGTAAAGACATATACGTACGCATTGGAAACTCTTTACGAGAAGAAATAACGCATAGTACAAAATTAGCTTGTATCTCCAAAACTACACGTTGTATCTCGAAAAGAATTGTTGTGGCGTGTACGTCTTAACATGTAGCATCTAAAGAGAACCAAAAGGAGAATTTTCTTTCGTCAAAATTTTTCAGAAAATCACGTTTTAAGGAAATCCCGCATCGTGCGAAATTATCTTGTTTTTCCTAAACAACACGTTGTAAGTCGAAAAGCTTTCATGTTGCGTGTATGTCTAAGTGTGTAGCCTCAAAAGAGAAGGCACAGGACAGTTTTCTCTCGAAAGGATATGTAAGAATACCACTTCATAAGGAAATACAGTTTTGCAGAGTAAAGACATATACGTACGCATTGGAAACTCTTTACGAGAAGAAATAACGCATCGTACAAAATTAGCTTGTATCTCCAAAACTACACGTTGTATCTCGAAAAGAATTGTTGTGGCGTGTACGTCTTAACATGTAGCATCTAAAGAGAACCAAAAGGAGAATTTTCTTTCGTCAAAATTTTTCAGAAAATCACGTTTTAAGGAAATCCCGCATCGTGCGAAATTATCTTGTTTTTCCTAAACAACACGTTGTAAGTCGAAAAGCTTTCATGTTGCGTGTATGTCTAAGTGTGTAGCCTCAAAAGAGAAGGCACAGGACAGTTTTCTCTCGAAAGGATATGGAAGAATACCACTTCATAAGGAAATACAGTTTTGCAGAGTAAAGACATATACGTACGCATTGGAAACTCTTTACGAGAAGAAATAACGCATAGTACAAAATTAGCTTGTATCTCCAAAACTACACGTTGTATCTCGAAAAGAATTGTTGTGGCGTGTACGTCTTAACATGTAGCATCTAAAGAGAACCAAAAGGAGAATTTTCTTTCGTCAAAATTTTTCAGAAAATCACGTTTTAAGGAAATCCCGCATCGTGCGAAATTATCTTGTTTTTCCTAAACAACACGTTGTAAGTCGAAAAGCTTTCATGTTGCGTGTATGTCTAAGTGTGTAGCCTCAAAAGAGAAGGCACAGGACAGTTTTCTCTCGAAAGGATATGTAAGAATACCACTTCATAAGGAAATACAGTTTTGCAGAGTAAAGACATATACGTACGCATTGGAAACTCTTTACGAGAAGAAATAACGCATCGTACAAAATTAGCTTGTATCTCCAAAACTACACGTTGTATCTCGAAAAGAATTGTTGTGGCGTGTACGTCTTAACATGTAGCATCTAAAGAGAACCAAAAGGAGAATTTTCTTTCGTCAAAATTTTTCAGAAAATCACGTTTTAAGGAAATCCCGCATCGTGCGAAATTATCTTGTTTTTCCTAAACAACACGTTGTAAGTCGAAAAGCTTTCATGTTGCGTGTATGTCTAAGTGTGTAGCCTCAAAAGAGAAGGCACAGGACAGTTTTCTCTCGAAAGGATATGGAAGAATACCACTTCATAAGGAAATACAGTTTTGCAGAGTAAAGACATATACGTACGCATTGGAAACTCTTTACGAGAAGAAATAACGCATAGTACAAAATTAGCTTGTATCTCCAAAACTACACGTTGTATCTCGAAAAGAATTGTTGTGGCGTGTACGTCTTAACATGTAGCATCTAAAGAGAACCAAAAGGAGAATTTTCTTTCGTCAAAATTTTTCAGAAAATCACGTTTTAAGGAAATCCCGCATCGTGCGAAATTATCTTGTTTTTCCTAAACAACACGTTGTAAGTCGAAAAGCTTTCATGTTGCGTGTATGTCTAAGTGTGTAGCCTCAAAAGAGAAGGCACAGGACAGTTTTCTCTCGAAAGGATATGGAAGAATACCACTTCATAAGGAAATACAGTTTTGCAGAGTAAAGACATATACGTACGCATTGGAAACTCTTTACGAGAAGAAATAACGCATCGTACAAAATTAGCTTGTATCTCCAAAACTACACGTTGTATCTCGAAAAGAATTGTTGTGGCGTGTACGTCTTAACATGTAGCATCTAAAGAGAACCAAAAGGAGAATTTTCTTTCGTCAAAATTTTTCAGAATATCACGTTTTAAGGAAATCCCGCATCGTGCGAAATTATCTTGTTTTTCCTAAACAACACGTTGTAAGTCGAAAAGCTTTCATGTTGCGTGTATGTCTAAGTGTGTAGCCTCAAAAGAGAAGGCACAGGACAGTTTTCTCTCGAAAGGATATGTAAGAATACCACTTCATAAGGAAATACAGTTTTGCAGAGTAAAGACATATACGTACGCATTGGAAACTCTTTACGAGAAGAAATAACGCATCGTACAAAATTAGCTTGTATCTCCAAAACTACACGTTGTATCTCGAAAAGAATTGTTGTGGCGTGTACGTCTTAACATGTAGCATCTAAAGAGAACCAAAAGGAGAATTTTCTTTCGTCAAAATTTTTCAGAAAATCACGTTTTAAGGAAATCCCGCATCGTGCGAAATTATCTTGTTTTTCCTAAACAACACGTTGTAAGTCGAAAAGCTTTCATGTTGCGTGTATGTCTACGTGTGTAGCCTCAAAAGAGAAGGCACAGGACAGTTTTCTCTCGAAAGGATATGTAAGAATACCACTTCATAAGGAAATACAGTTTTGCAGAGTAAAGACATATACGTACGCATTGGAAACTCTTTACGAGAAGAAATAACGCATAGTACAAAATTAGCTTGTATCTCCAAAACTACACGTTGTATCTCGAAAAGAATTGTTGTGGCGTGTACGTCTTAACATGTAGCATCTAAAGAGAACCAAAAGGAGAATTTTCTTTCGTCAAAATTTTTCAGAAAATCACGTTTTAAGGAAATCCCGCATCGTGCGAAATTATCTTGTTTTTCCTAAACAACAAGTTGTAAGTCGAAAAGCTTTCATGTTGCGTGTATGTCTAAGTGTGTAGCCTCAAAAGAGAAGGCACAGGACAGTTTTCTCTCGAAAGGATATGGAAGAATACCACTTCATAAGGAAATACAGTTTTGCAGAGTAAAGACATATACGTACGCATTGGAAACTCTTTACGAGAAGAAATAACGCATCGTACAAAATTAGCTTGTATCTCCAAAACTACACGTTGTATCTCGAAAAGAATTGTTGTGGCGTGTACGTCTTAACATGTAGCATCTAAAGAGAACCAAAAGGAGAATTTTCTTTCGTCAAAATTTTTCAGAAAATCACGTTTTAAGGAAATCCCGCATCGTGCGAAATTACCTTTTTTTTCCTAAACAACACGTTGTAAGTCGAAAAGCTTTCATGTTGCGTGTATGTCTAAGTGTGTAGCCTCAAAAGAGAAGGCACAGGACAGTTTTCTCTCGAAAGGATATGTAAGAATACCACTTCATAAGGAAATACAGTTTTGCAGAGTAAAGACATATACGTACGCATTGGAAACTCTTTACGAGAAGAAATAACGCATAGTACAAAATTAGCTTGTATCTCCAAAACTACACGTTGTATCTCGAAAAGAATTGTTGTGGCGTGTACGTCTTAACATGTAGCATCTAAAGAGAACCAAAAGGAGAATTTTCTTTCGTCAAAATTTTTCAGAAAATCACGTTTTAAGGAAATCCCGCATCGTGCGAAATTATCTTGTTTTTCCTAAACAACACGTTGTAAGTCGAAAAGCTTTCATGTTGCGTGTATGTCTAAGTGTGTAGCCTCAAAAGAGAAGGCACAGGACAGTTTTCTCTCGAAAGGATATGGAAGAATACCACTTCATAAGGAAATACAGTTTTGCAGAGTAAAGACATATACGTACGCATTGTAAACTCTTTACGAGAAGAAATAACGCATCGTACAAAATTAGCTTGTATCTCGAAAACTACACGTTGTATCTCGAAAAGAATTGTTGTGGCGTGTACGTCTTAACATGTAGCATCTAAAGAGAACCAAAAGGAGAATTTTCTTTCGTCAAAATTTTTCAGAAAATCACGTTTTAAGGAAATCCCGCATCGTGCGAAATTATCTTGTTTTTCCTAAACAACACGTTGTAAGTCGAAAAGCTTTCATGTTGCGTGTATGTCTAAGTGTGTAGCCTCAAAAGAGAAGGCACAGGACAGTTTTCTCTCGAAAGGATATGGAAGAATACCACTTCATAAGGAAATACAGTTTTGCAGAGTAAAGACATATACGTACGCATTGGAAACTCTTTACGAGAAGAAATAACGCATAGTACAAAATTAGCTTGTATCTCCAAAACTACACGTTGTATCTCGAAAAGAATTGTTGTGGCGTGTACGTCTTAACATGTAGCATCTAAAGAGAACCAAAAGGAGAATTTTCTTTCGTCAAAATTTTTCAGAAAATCACGTTTTAAGGAAATCCCGCATCGTGCGAAATTATCTTGTTTTTCCTAAACAACACGTTGTAAGTCGAAAAGCTTTCATGTTGCGTGTATGTCTAAGTGTGTAGCCTCAAAAGAGAAGGCACAGGACAGTTTTCTCTCGAAAGGATATGGAAGAATACCACTTCATAAGGAAATACAGTTTTGCAGAGTAAAGACATATACGTACGCATTGGAAACTCTTTACAAGAAGAAATAACGCATAGTACAAAATTAGCTTGTATCTCCAAAACTACACGTTGTATCTCGAAAAGAATTGTTGTGGCGTGTACGTCTTAACATGTAGCATCTAAAGAGAACCAAAAGGAGAATTTTCTTTCGTCAAAATTTTTCAGAAAATCACGTTTTAAGGAAATCCCGCATCGTGCGAAATTATCTTGTTTTTCCTAAACAACACGTTGTAAGTCGAAAAGCTTTCATGTTGCGTGTATGTCTAAGTGTGTAGCCTCAAAAGAGAAGGCACAGGACAGTTTTCTCTCGAAAGGATATGGAAGAATACCACTTCATAAGGAAATACAGTTTTGCAGAGTAAAGACATATACGTACGCATTGGAAACTCTTTACGAGAAGAAATAACGCATAGTACAAAATTAGCTTGTATCTCCAAAATTACACGTTGTATCTCGAAAAGAATTGTTGTGGCGTGTACGTCTTAACATGTAGCATCTAAAGAGAACCAAAAGGAGAATTTTCTTTCGTCAAAATTTTTCAGAAAATCACGTTTTAAGGAAATCCCGCATCGTGCGAAATTATCTTGTTTTTCCTAAACAACACGTTGTAAGTCGAAAAGCTTTCATGTTGCGTGTATGTCTAAGTGTGTAGCCTCAAAAGAGAAGGCACAGGACAGTTTTCTCTCGAAAGGATATGTAAGAATACCACTTCATAAGGAAATACAGTTTTGCAGAGTAAAGACATATACGTACGCATTGGAAACGCTTTAGGAGAAGAAATAACGCATCGTACAAAATTAGCTTGTATCTCCAAAACTACAAGGTTGTATCTCGAAAAGAATTGTTGTGGCGTGTACGTCTTAACATGTAGCATCTAAAGAGAACCAAAAGGAGAATTTTCTTTCGTCAAAATTTTTCAGAAAATCACGTTTTAAGGAAATCCCGCATCGTGCGAAATTATCTTGTTTTTCCTAAACAACACGTTGTAAGTCGAAAAGCTTTCATGTTGCGTGTATGTCTAAGTGTGTAGCCTCAAAAGAGAAGGCACAGGACAGTTTTCTCTCGAAAGGATATGGAAGAATACCACTTCATAAGGAAATACAGTTTTGCAGAGTAAAGACATATACGTACGCATTGGAAACTCTTTACGAGAAGAAATAACGCATAGTACAAAATTAGCTTGTATCTCCAAAACTACACGTTGTATCTCGAAAAGAATTGTTGTGGCGTGTACGTCTTAACATGTAGCATCTAAAGAGAACCAAAAGGAGAATTTTCTTTCGTCAAAATTTTTCAGAAAATCACGTTTTAAGGAAATCCCGCATCGTGCGAAATTATCTTGTTTTTCCTAAACAACACGTTGTAAGTCGAAAAGCTTTCATGTTGCGTGTATGTCTAAGTGTGTAGCCTCAAAAGAGAAGGCACAGGACAGTTTTCTCTCGAAAGGATATGGAAGAATACCACTTCATAAGGAAATACAGTTTTGCAGAGTAAAGACATATACGTACGCATTGGAAACTCTTTACGAGAAGAAATAACGCATCGTACAAAATTAGCTTGTATCTCCAAAACTACACGTTGTATCTCGAAAAGAATTGTTGTGGCGTGTACGTCTTAACATGTAGCATCTAAAGAGAACCAAAAGGAGAATTTTCTTTCGTCAAAATTTTTCAGAAAATCACGTTTTAAGGAAATCCCGCATCGTGCGAAATTATCTTGTTTTTCCTAAACAACACGTTGTAAGTCGAAAAGCTTTCATGTTGCGTGTATGTCTAAGTGTGTAGCCTCAAAAGAGAAGGCACAGGACAGTTTTCTCTCGAAAGGATATGGAAGAATACCACTTCATAAGGAAATACAGTTTTGCAGAGTAAAGACATATACGTACGCATTGGAAACTCTTTACGAGAAGAAATAACGCATAGTACAAAATTAGCTTGTATCTCCAAAACTACACGTTGTATCTCGAAAAGAATTGTTGTGGCGTGTACGTCTTAACATGTAGCATCTAAAGAGAACCAAAAGGAGAATTTTCTTTCGTCAAAATTTTTCAGAAAATCACGTTTTAAGGAAATCCCGCATCGTGCGAAATTATCTTGTTTTTCCTAAACAACACGTTGTAAGTCGAAAAGCTTTCATGTTGCGTGTATGTCTAAGTGTGTAGCCTCAAAAGAGAAGGCACAGGACAGTTTTCTCTCGAAAGGATATGGAAGAATACCACTTCATAAGGAAATACAGTTTTGCAGAGTAAAGACATATACGTACGCATTGGAAACTCTTTACGAGAAGAAATAACGCATCGTACAAAATTAGCTTGTATCTCCAAAACTACACGTTGTATCTCGAAAAGAATTGTTGTGGCGTGTACGTCTTAACATGTAGCATCTAAAGAGAACCAAAAGGAGAATTTTCTTTCGTCAAAATTTTTCAGAAAATCACGTTTTAAGGAAATCCCGCATCGTGCGAAATTATCTTGTTTTTCCTAAACAACACGTTGTAAGTCGAAAAGCTTTCATGTTGCGTGTATGTCTAAGTGTGTAGCCTCAAAAGAGAAGGCACAGGACAGTTTTCTCTCGAAAGGATATGTAAGAATACCACTTCATAAGGAAATACAGTTTTGCAGAGTAAAGACATATACGTACGCATTGGAAACTCTTTACGAGAAGAAATAACGCATAGTACAAAATTAGCTTGTATCTCCAAAACTACACGTTGTATCTCGAAAAGAATTGTTGTGGCGTGTACGTCTTAACATGTAGCATCTAAAGAGAACCAAAAGGAGAATTTTCTTTCGTCAAAATTTTTCAGAAAATCACGTTTTAAGGAAATCCCGCATCGTGCGAAATTATCTTGTTTTTCCTAAACAACACGTTGTAAGTCGAAAAGCTTTCATGTTGCGTGTATGTCTAAGTGTGTAGCCTCAAAAGAGAAGGCACAGGACAGTTTTCTCTCGAAAGGATATGTAAGAATACCACTTCATAAGGAAATACAGTTTTGCAGAGTAAAGACATATACGTACGCATTGGAAACTCTTTACGAGAAGAAATAACACATAGTACAAAATTAGCTTGTATCTCCAAAACTACACGTTGTATCTCGAAAAGAATTGTTGTGGCGTGTACGTCTTAACATGTAGCATCTAAAGAGAACCAAAAGGAGAATTTTCTTTCGTCAAAATTTTTCAGAAAATCACGTTTTAAGGAAATCCCGCATCGTGCGAAATTATCTTGTTTTTCCTAAACAACACGTTGTAAGTCGAAAAGCTTTCATGTTGCGTGTATGTCTAAGTGTGTAGCCTCAAAAGAGAAGGCACAGGACAGTTTTCTCTCGAAAGGATATGTAAGAATACCACTTCATAAGGAAATACAGTTTTGCAGAGTAAAGACATATACGTACGCATTGGAAACTCTTTACGAGAAGAAATAACGCATCGTACAAAATTAGCTTGTATCTCCAAAACTACACGTTGTATCTCGAAAAGAATTGTTGTGGCGTGTACGTCTTAACATGTAGCATCTAAAGAGAACCAAAAGGAGAATTTTCTTTCGTCAAAATTTTTCAGAAAATCACGTTTTAAGGAAATCCCGCATCGTGCGAAATTACCTTGTTTTTCCTAAACAACACGTTGTAAGTCGAAAAGCTTTCATGTTGCGTGTATGTCTAAGTGTGTAGCCTCAAAAGAGAAGGCACAGGACAGTTTTCTCTCGAAAGGATATGTAAGAATACCACTTCATAAGGAAATACAGTTTTGCAGAGTAAAGACATATACGTACGCATTGGAAACTCTTTACGAGAAGAAATAACGCATAGTACAAAATTAGCTTGTATCTCCAAAACTACACGTTGTATCTCGAAAAGAATTGTTGTGGCGTGTACGTCTTAACATGTAGCATCTAAAGAGAACCAAAAGGAGAATTTTCTTTCGTCAAAATTTTTCAGAAAATCACGTTTTAAGGAAATCCCGATTCTTGCGAAATTATCTTGTTTTTCCTAAACAACACGTTGTAAGTCGAAAAGCTTTCATGTTGCGTGTATGTCTAAGTGTGTAGCCTCAAAAGAGAAGGCACAGGACAGTTTTCTCTCGAAAGGATATGTAAGAATACCACTTCATAAGGAAATACAGTTTTGCAGAGTAAAGACATATACGTACGCATTGGAAACTCTTTACGAGAAGAAATAACGCATAGTACAAAATTAGCTTGTATCTCCAAAACTACACGTTGTATCTCGAAAAGAATTGTTGTGGCGTGTACGTCTTAACATGTAGCATCTAAAGAGAACCAAAAGGAGAATTTTCTTTCGTCAAAATTTTTCAGAAAATCACGTTTTAAGGAAATCCCGCATCGTGCGAAATTATCTTGTTTTTCCTAAACAACACGTTGTAAGTCGAAAAGCTTTCATGTTGCGTGTATGTCTAAGTGTGTAGCCTCAAAAGAGAAGGCACAGGACAGTTTTCTCTCGAAAGGATATGGAAGAATACCACTTCATAAGGAAATACAGTTTTGCAGAGTAAAGACATATACGTACGCATTGGAAACTCTTTACGAGAAGAAATAACGCATAGTACAAAATTAGCTTGTATCTCCAAAACTACACGTTGTATCTCGAAAAGAATTGTTGTGGCGTGTACGTCTTAACATGTAGCATCTAAAGAGAACCAAAAGGAGAATTTTCTTTCGTCAAAATTTTTCAGAAAATCACGTTTTAAGGAAATCCCGCATCGTGCGAAATTATCTTGTTTTTCCTAAACAACACGTTGTAAGTCGAAAAGCTTTCATGTTGCGTGTATGTCTAAGTGTGTAGCCTCAAAAGAGAAGGCACAGGACAGTTTTCTCTCGAAAGGATATGGAAGAATACCACTTCATAAGGAAATACAGTTTTGCAGAGTAAAGACATATACGTACGCATTGGAAACTCTTTACGAGAAGAAATAACACATAGTACAAAATTAGCTTGTATCTCCAAAACTACACGTTGTATCTCGAAAAGAATTGTTGTGGCGTGTACGTCTTAACATGTAGCATCTAAAGAGAACCAAAAGGAGAATTTTCTTTCGTCAAAATTTTTCAGAAAATCACGTTTTAAGGAAATCCCGCATCGTGCGAAATTATCTTGTTTTTCCTAAACAACACGTTGTAAGTCGAAAAGCTTTCATGTTGCGTGTATGTCTAAGTGTGTAGCCTCAAAAGAGAAGGCACAGGACAGTTTTCTCTCGAAAGGATATGTAAGAATACCACTTCATAAGGAAATACAGTTTTGCAGAGTAAAGACATATACGTACGCATTGGAAACTCTTTACGAGAAGAAATAACGCATCGTACAAAATTAGCTTGTATCTCCAAAACTACACGTTGTATCTCGAAAAGAATTGTTGTGGCGTGTACGTCTTAACATGTAGCATCTAAAGAGAACCAAAAGGAGAATTTTCTTTCGTCAAAATTTTTCAGAAAATCACGTTTTAAGGAAATCCCGCATCGTGCGAAATTACCTTGTTTTTCCTAAACAACACGTTGTAAGTCGAAAAGCTTTCATGTTGCGTGTATGTCTAAGTGTGTAGCCTCAAAAGAGAAGGCACAGGACAGTTTTCTCTCGAAAGGATATGTAAGAATACCACTTCATAAGGAAATACAGTTTTGCAGAGTAAAGACATATACGTACGCATTGGAAACTCTTTACGAGAAGAAATAACGCATAGTACAAAATTAGCTTGTATCTCCAAAACTACACGTTGTATCTCGAAAAGAATTGTTGTGGCGTGTACGTCTTAACATGTAGCATCTAAAGAGAACCAAAAGGAGAATTTTCTTTCGTCAAAATTTTTCAGAAAATCACGTTTTAAGGAAATCCCGCATCGTGCGAAATTATCTTGTTTTTCCTAAACAGCACGTTGTAAGTCGAAAAGCTTTCATGTTGCGTGTATGTCTAAGTGTGTAGCCTCAAAAGAGAAGGCACAGGACAGTTTTCTCTCGAAAGGATATGTAAGAATACCACTTCATAAGGAAATACAGTTTTGCAGAGTAAAGACATATACGTACGCATTGGAAACTCTTTACGAGAAGAAATAAGGCATCGTACAAAATTAGCTTGTATCTCGAAAACTACACGTTGTATCTCGAAAAGAATTGTTGTGGCGTGTACGTCTTAACATGTAGCATCTAAAGAGAACCAAAAGGAGAATTTTCTTTCGTCAAAATTTTTCAGAAAATCACGTTTTAAGGAAATCCCGCATCGTGCGAAATTATCTTGTTTTTCCTAAACAACACGTTGTAAGTCGAAACGCTTTCATGTTGCGTGTATGTCTAAGTGTGTAGCCTCAAAAGAGAAGGCACAGGACAGTTTTCTCTCGAAAGGATATGGAAGAATTCCACTTCATAAGGAAATACAGTTTTGCAGAGTAAAGACATATACGTACGCATTGGAAACTCTTTACGAGAAGAAATAACGCATAGTACAAAATTAGCTTGTATCTCCAAAACTACACGTTGTATCTCGAAAAGAATTGTTGTGGCGTGTACGTCTTAACATGTAGCATCTAAAGAGAACCAAAAGGAGAATTTTCTTTCGTCAAAATTTTTCAGAAAATCACGTTTTAAGGAAATCCCGCATCGTGCGAAATTATCTTGTTTTTCCTAAACAACACGTTGTAAGTCGAAAAGCTTTCATGTTGCGTGTATGTCTAAGTGTGTAGCCTCAAAAGAGAAGGCACAGGACAGTTTTCTCTCGAAAGGATATGTAAGAATACCACTTCATAAGGAAATAGAGTTTTGCAGAGTAAAGACATATACGTACGCATTGGAAACTCTTTACGAGAAGAAATAACGCATAGTACAAAATTAGCTTGTATCTCCAAAACTACACGTTGTATCTCGAAAAGAATTGTTGTGGCGTGTACGTCTTAACATGTAGCATCTAAAGAGAACCAAAAGGAGAATTTTCTTTCGTCAAAATTTTTCAGAAAATCACGTTTTAAGGAAATCCCGCATCGTGCGAAATTATCTTGTTTTTCCTAAACAACACGTTGTAAGTCGAAAAGCTTTCATGTTGCGTGTATGTCTAAGTGTGTAGCCTCAAAAGAGAAGGCACAGGACAGTTTTCTCTCGAAAGGATATGTAAGAATACCACTTCATAAGGAAATACAGTTTTGCAGAGTAAAGACATATACGTACGCATTGGAAACTCTTTACGAGAAGAAATAACGCATAGTACAAAATTAGCTTGTATCTCCAAAACTACACGTTGTATCTCGAAAAGAATTGTTGTGGCGTGTACGTCTTAACATGTAGCATCTAAAGAGAACCAAAAGGAGAATTTTCTTTCGTCAAAATTTTTCAGAAAATCACGTTTTAAGGAAATCCCGCATCGTGCGAAATTATCTTGTTTTTCCTAAACAACACGTTGTAAGTCGAAAAGCTTTCATGTTGCGTGTATGTCTAAGTGTGTAGCCTCAAAAGAGAAGGCACAGGACAGTTTTCTCTCGAAAGGATATGTAAGAATACCACTTCATAAGGAAATACAGTTTTGCAGAGTAAAGACATATACGTACGCATTGGAAACTCTTTACGAGAAGAAATAACGCATAGTACAAAATTAGCTTGTATCTCCAAAACTACACGTTGTATCTCGAAAAGAATTGTTGTGGCGTGTACGTCTTAACATGTAGCATCTAAAGAGAACCAAAAGGAGAATTTTCTTTCGTCAAAATTTTTCAGAAAATCACGTTTTAAGGAAATCCCGCATCGTGCGAAATTATCTTGTTTTTCCTAAACAACACGTTGTAAGTCGAAAAGCTTTCATGTTGCGTGTATGTCTAAGTGTGTAGCCTCAAAAGAGAAGGCACAGGACAGTTTTCTCTCGAAAGGATATGTAAGAATACCACTTCATAAGGAAATAGAGTTTTGCAGAGTAAAGACATATACGTACGCATTGGAAACTCTTTACGAGAAGAAATAACGCATAGTACAAAATTAGCTTGTATCTCCAAAACTACACGTTGTATCTCGAAAAGAATTGTTGTGGCGTGTACGTCTTAACATGTAGCATCTAAAGAGAACCAAAAGGAGAATTTTCTTTCGTCAAAATTTTTCAGAAAATCACGTTTTAAGGAAATCCCGCATCGTGCGAAATTATCTTGTTTTTCCTAAACAACACGTTGTAAGTCGAAAAGCTTTCATGTTGCGTGTATGTCTAAGTGTGTAGCCTCAAAAGAGAAGGCACAGGACAGTTTTCTCTCGAAAGGATATGTAAGAATACCACTTCATAAGGAAATACAGTTTTGCAGAGTAAAGACATATACGTACGCATTGGAAACTCTTTACGAGAAGAAATAACGCATAGTACAAAATTAGCTTGTATCTCCAAAACTACACGTTGTATCTCGAAAAGAATTGTTGTGGCGTGTACGTCTTAACATGTAGCATCTAAAGAGAACCAAAAGGAGAATTTTCTTTCGTCAAAATTTTTCAGAAAATCACGTTTTAAGGAAATCCCGCATCGTGCGAAATTATCTTGTTTTTCCTAAACAACACGTTGTAAGTCGAAAAGCTTTCATGTTGCGTGTATGTCTAAGTGTGTAGCCTCAAAAGAGAAGGCACAGGACAGTTTTCTCTCGAAAGGATATGTAAGAATACCACTTCATAAGGAAATACAGTTTTGCAGAGTAAAGACATATACGTACGCATTGGAAACTCTTTACGAGAAGAAATAACGCATAGTACAAAATTAGCTTGTATCTCCAAAACTACACGTTGTATCTCGAAAAGAATTGTTGTGGCGTGTACGTCTTAACATGTAGCATCTAAAGAGAACCAAAAGGAGAATTTTCTTTCGTCAAAATTTTTCAGAAAATCACGTTTTAAGGAAATCCCGCATCGTGCGAAATTATCTTGTTTTTCCTAAACAACACGTTGTAAGTCGAAAAGCTTTCATGTTGCGTGTATGTCTAAGTGTGTAGCCTCAAAAGAGAAGGCACAGGACAGTTTTCTCTCGAAAGGATATGTAAGAATACCACTTCATAAGGAAATAGAGTTTTGCAGAGTAAAGACATATACGTACGCATTGGAAACTCTTTACGAGAAGAAATAACGCATAGTACAAAATTAGCTTGTATCTCCAAAACTACACGTTGTATCTCGAAAAGAATTGTTGTGGCGTGTACGTCTTAACATGTAGCATCTAGAGAGAACCAAAAGGAGAATTTTCTTTCGTCAAAATTTTTCAGAAAATCACGTTTTAAGGAAATCCCGCATCGTGCGAAATTATCTTGTTTTTCCTAAACAACACGTTGTAAGTCGAAAAGCTTTCATGTTGCGTGTATGTCTAAGTGTGTAGCCTCAAAAGAGAAGGCACAGGACAGTTTTCTCTCGAAAGGATATGTAAGAATACCACTTCATAAGGAAATACAGTTTTGCAGAGTAAAGACATATACGTACGCATTGGAAACTCTTTACGAGAAGAAATAAGGCATCGTACAAAATTAGCTTGTATCTCGAAAACTACACGTTGTATCTCGAAAAGAATTGTTGTGGCGTGTACGTCTTAACATGTAGCATCTAAAGAGAACCAAAAGGAGAATTTTCTTTCGTCAAAATTTTTCAGAAAATCACGTTTTAAGGAAATCCCGCATCGTGCGAAATTATCTTGTTTTTCCTAAACAACACGTTGTAAGTCGAAAAGCTTTCATGTTGCGTGTATGTCTAAGTGTGTAGCCTCAAAAGAGAAGGCACAGGACAGTTTTCTCTCGAAAGGATATGTAAGAATACCACTTCATAAGGAAATACAGTTTTGCAGAGTAAAGACATATACGTACGCATTGGAAACTCTTTACGAGAAGAAATAACGCATAGTACAAAATTAGCTTGTATCTCCAAAACTACACGTTGTATCTCGAAAAGAATTGTTGTGGCGTGTACGTCTTAACATGTAGCATCTAAAGAGAACCAAAAGGAGAATTTTCTTTCGTCAAAATTTTTCAGAAAATCACGTTTTAAGGAAATCCCGATTCTTGCGAAATTATCTTGTTTTTCCTAAACAACACGTTGTAAGTCGAAAAGCTTTCATGTTGCGTGTATGTCTAAGTGTGTAGCCTCAAAAGAGAAGGCACAGGACAGTTTTCTCTCGAAAGGATATGTAAGAATACCACTTCATAAGGAAATACAGTTTTGCAGAGTAAAGACATATACGTACGCATTGGAAACTCTTTACGAGAAGAAATAACGCATAGTACAAAATTAGCTTGTATCTCCAAAACTACACGTTGTATCTCGAAAAGAATTGTTGTGGCGTGTACGTCTTAACATGTAGCATCTAAAGAGAACCAAAAGGAGAATTTTCTTTCGTCAAAATTTTTCAGAAAATCACGTTTTAAGGAAATCCCGCATCGTGCGAAATTATCTTGTTTTTCCTAAACAACACGTTGTAAGTCGAAAAGCTTTCATGTTGCGTGTATGTCTAAGTGTGTAGCCTCAAAAGAGAAGGCACAGGACAGTTTTCTCTCGAAAGGATATGTAAGAATACCACTTCATAAGGAAATACAGTTTTGCAGAGTAAAGACATATACGTACGCATTGGAAACTCTTTACGAGAAGAAATAACGCATAGTACAAAATTAGCTTGTATCTCCAAAACTACACGTTGTATCTCGAAAAGAATTGTTGTGGCGTGTACGTCTTAACATGTAGCATCTAAAGAGAACCAAAAGGAGAATTTTCTTTCGTCAAAATTTTTCAGAAAATCACGTTTTAAGGAAATCCCGCATCGTGCGAAATTATCTTGTTTTTCCTAAACAACACGTTGTAAGTCGAAAAGCTTTCATGTTGCGTGTATGTCTAAGTGTGTAGCCTCAAAAGAGAAGGCACAGGACAGTTTTCTCTCGAAAGGATATGTAAGAATACCACTTCATAAGGAAATACAGTTTTGCAGAGTAAAGACATATACGTACGCATTGGAAACTCTTTACGAGAAGAAATAACGCATAGTACAAAATTAGCTTGTATCTCCAAAACTACACGTTGTATCTCGAAAAGAATTGTTGTGGCGTGTACGTCTTAACATGTAGCATCTAAAGAGAACCAAAAGGAGAATTTTCTTTCGTCAAAATTTTTCAGAAAATCACGTTTTAAGGAAATCCCGCATCGTGCGAAATTATCTTGTTTTTCCTAAACAACACGTTGTAAGTCGAAAAGCTTTCATGTTGCGTGTATGTCTAAGTGTGTAGCCTCAAAAGAGAAGGCACAGGACAGTTTTCTCTCGAAAGGATATGTAAGAATACCACTTCATAAGGAAATACAGTTTTGCAGAGTAAAGACATATACGTACGCATTGGAAACTCTTTACGAGAAGAAATAACGCATAGTACAAAATTAGCTTGTATCTCCAAAACTACACGTTGTATCTCGAAAAGAATTGTTGTGGCGTGTACGTCTTAACATGTAGCATCTAAAGAGAACCAAAAGGAGAATTTTCTTTCGTCAAAATTTTTCAGAAAATCACGTTTTAAGGAAATCCCGCATCGTGCGAAATTATCTTGTTTTTCCTAAACAACACGTTGTAAGTCGAAAAGCTTTCATGTTGCGTGTATGTCTAAGTGTGTAGCCTCAAAAGAGAAGGCACAGGACAGTTTTCTCTCGAAAGGATATGTAAGAATACCACTTCATAAGGAAATACAGTTTTGCAGAGTAAAGACATATACGTACGCATTGGAAACTCTTTACGAGAAGAAATAACGCATAGTACAAAATTAGCTTGTATCTCCAAAACTACACGTTGTATCTCGAAAAGAATTGTTGTGGCGTGTACGTCTTAACATGTAGCATCTAAAGAGAACCAAAAGGAGAATTTTCTTTCGTCAAAATTTTTCAGAAAATCACGTTTTAAGGAAATCCCGCATCGTGCGAAATTATCTTGTTTTTCCTAAACAACACGTTGTAAGTCGAAAAGCTTTCATGTTGCGTGTATGTCTAAGTGTGTAGCCTCAAAAGAGAAGGCACAGGACAGTTTTCTCTCGAAAGGATATGTAAGAATACCACTTCATAAGGAAATACAGTTTTGCAGAGTAAAGACATATACGTACGCATTGGAAACTCTTTACGAGAAGAAATAACGCATAGTACAAAATTAGCTTGTATCTCCAAAACTACACGTTGTATCTCGAAAAGAATTGTTGTGGCGTGTACGTCTTAACATGTAGCATCTAAAGAGAACCAAAAGGAGAATTTTCTTTCGTCAAAATTTTTCAGAAAATCACGTTTTAAGGAAATCCCGCATCGTGCGAAATTATCTTGTTTTTCCTAAACAACACGTTGTAAGTCGAAAAGCTTTCATGTTGCGTGTATGTCTAAGTGTGTAGCCTCAAAAGAGAAGGCACAGGACAGTTTTCTCTCGAAAGGATATGTAAGAATACCACTTCATAAGGAAATACAGTTTTGCAGAGTAAAGACATATACGTACGCATTGGAAACTCTTTACGAGAAGAAATAACGCATAGTACAAAATTAGCTTGTATCTCCAAAACTACACGTTGTATCTCGAAAAGAATTGTTGTGGCGTGTACGTCTTAACATGTAGCATCTAGAGAGAACCAAAAGGAGAATTTTCTTTCGTCAAAATTTTTCAGAAAATCACGTTTTAAGGAAATCCCGCATCGTGCGAAATTATCTTGTTTTTCCTAAACAACACGTTGTAAGTCGAAAAGCTTTCATGTTGCGTGTATGTCTAAGTGTGTAGCCTCAAAAGAGAAGGCACAGGACAGTTTTCTCTCGAAAGGATATGTAAGAATACCACTTCATAAGGAAATACAGTTTTGCAGAGTAAAGACATATACGTACGCATTGGAAACTCTTTACGAGAAGAAATAACGCATAGTACAAAATTAGCTTGTATCTCCAAAACTACACGTTGTATCTCGAAAAGAATTGTTGTGGCGTGTACGTCTTAACATGTAGCATCTAAAGAGAACCAAAAGGAGAATTTTCTTTCGTCAAAATTTTTCAGAAAATCACGTTTTAAGGAAATCCCGCATCGTGCGAAATTATCTTGTTTTTCCTAAACAACACGTTGTAAGTCGAAAAGCTTTCATGTTGCGTGTATGTCTAAGTGTGTAGCCTCAAAAGAGAAGGCACAGGACAGTTTTCTCTCGAAAGGATATGTAAGAATACCACTTCATAAGGAAATAGAGTTTTGCAGAGTAAAGACATATACGTACGCATTGGAAACTCTTTACGAGAAGAAATAACGCATAGTACAAAATTAGCTTGTATCTCCAAAACTACACGTTGTATCTCGAAAAGAATTGTTGTGGCGTGTACGTCTTAACATGTAGCATCTAAAGAGAACCAAAAGGAGAATTTTCTTTCGTCAAAATTTTTCAGAAAATCACGTTTTAAGGAAATCCCGCATCGTGCGAAATTATCTTGTTTTTCCTAAACAACACGTTGTAAGTCGAAAAGCTTTCATGTTGCGTGTATGTCTAAGTGTGTAGCCTCAAAAGAGAAGGCACAGGACAGTTTTCTCTCGAAAGGATATGTAAGAATACCACTTCATAAGGAAATACAGTTTTGCAGAGTAAAGACATATACGTACGCATTGGAAACTCTTTACGAGAAGAAATAACGCATAGTACAAAATTAGCTTGTATCTCCAAAACTACACGTTGTATCTCGAAAAGAATTGTTGTGGCGTGTACGTCTTAACATGTAGCATCTAAAGAGAACCAAAAGGAGAATTTTCTTTCGTCAAAATTTTTCAGAAAATCACGTTTTAAGGAAATCCCGCATCGTGCGAAATTATCTTGTTTTTCCTAAACAACACGTTGTAAGTCGAAAAGCTTTCATGTTGCGTGTATGTCTAAGTGTGTAGCCTCAAAAGAGAAGGCACAGGACAGTTTTCTCTCGAAAGGATATGTAAGAATACCACTTCATAAGGAAATAGAGTTTTGCAGAGTAAAGACATATACGTACGCATTGGAAACTCTTTACGAGAAGAAATAACGCATAGTACAAAATTAGCTTGTATCTCCAAAACTACACGTTGTATCTCGAAAAGAATTGTTGTGGCGTGTACGTCTTAACATGTAGCATCTAGAGAGAACCAAAAGGAGAATTTTCTTTCGTCAAAATTTTTCAGAAAATCACGTTTTAAGGAAATCCCGCATCGTGCGAAATTATCTTGTTTTTCCTAAATAACACGTTGTAAGTCGAAAAGCTTTCATGTTGCGTGTATGTCTAAGTGTGTAGCCTCAAAAGAGAAGGCACAGGACAGTTTTCTCTCGAAAGGATATGTAAGAATACCACTTCATAAGGAAATACAGTTTTGCAGAGTAAAGACATATACGTACGCATTGGAAACTCTTTACGAGAAGAAATAAGGCATCGTACAAAATTAGCTTGTATCTCGAAAACTACACGTTGTATCTCGAAAAGAATTGTTGTGGCGTGTACGTCTTAACATGTAGCATCTAAAGAGAACCAAAAGGAGAATTTTCTTTCGTCAAAATTTTTCAGAAAATCACGTTTTAAGGAAATCCCGCATCGTGCGAAATTATCTTGTTTTTCCTAAACAACACGTTGTAAGTCGAAAAGCTTTCATGTTGCGTGTATGTCTAAGTGTGTAGCCTCAAAAGAGAAGGCACAGGACAGTTTTCTCTCGAAAGGATATGTAAGAATACCACTTCATAAGGAAATACAGTTTTGCAGAGTAAAGACATATACGTACGCATTGGAAACTCTTTACGAGAAGAAATAACGCATAGTACAAAATTAGCTTGTATCTCCAAAACTACACGTTGTATCTCGAAAAGAATTGTTGTGGCGTGTACGTCTTAACATGTAGCATCTAAAGAGAACCAAAAGGAGAATTTTCTTTCGTCAAAAATTTTTCAGAAAATCACGTTTTAAGGAAATCCCGATTCTTGCGAAATTATCTTGTTTTTCCTAAACAACACGTTGTAAGTCGAAAAGCTTTCATGTTGCGTGTATGTCTAAGTGTGTAGCCTCAAAAGAGAAGGCACAGGACAGTTTTCTCTCGAAAGGATATGTAAGAATACCACTTCATAAGGAAATACAGTTTTGCAGAGTAAAGACATATACGTACGCATTGGAAACTCTTTACGAGAAGAAATAACGCATAGTACAAAATTAGCTTGTATCTCCAAAACTACACGTTGTATCTCGAAAAGAATTGTTGTGGCGTGTACGTCTTAACATGTAGCATCTAAAGAGAACCAAAAGGAGAATTTTCTTTCGTCAAAATTTTTCAGAAAATCACGTTTTAAGGAAATCCCGCATCGTGCGAAATTATCTTGTTTTTCCTAAACAACACGTTGTAAGTCGAAAAGCTTTCATGTTGCGTGTATGTCTAAGTGTGTAGCCTCAAAAGAGAAGGCACAGGACAGTTTTCTCTCGAAAGGATATGTAAGAATACCACTTCATAAGGAAATACAGTTTTGCAGAGTAAAGACATATACGTACGCATTGGAAACTCTTTACGAGAAGAAATAACGCATAGTACAAAATTAGCTTGTATCTCCAAAACTACACGTTGTATCTCGAAAAGAATTGTTGTGGCGTGTACGTCTTAACATGTAGCATCTAAAGAGAACCAAAAGGAGAATTTTCTTTCGTCAAAATTTTTCAGAAAATCACGTTTTAAGGAAATCCCGATTCTTGCGAAATTATCTTGTTTTTCCTAAACAACACGTTGTAAGTCGAAAAGCTTTCATGTTGCGTGTATGTCTAAGTGTGTAGCCTCAAAAGAGAAGGCACAGGACAGTTTTCTCTCGAAAGGATATGTAAGAATACCACTTCATAAGGAAATACAGTTTTGCAGAGTAAAGACATATACGTACGCATTGGAAACTCTTTACGAGAAGAAATAACGCATAGTACAAAATTAGCTTGTATCTCCAAAACTACACGTTGTATCTCGAAAAGAATTGTTGTGGCGTGTACGTCTTAACATGTAGCATCTAAAGAGAACCAAAAGGAGAATTTTCTTTCGTCAAAATTTTTCAGAAAATCACGTTTTAAGGAAATCCCGCATCGTGCGAAATTATCTTGTTTTTCCTAAACAACACGTTGTAAGTCGAAAAGCTTTCATGTTGCGTGTATGTCTAAGTGTGTAGCCTCAAAAGAGAAGGCACAGGACAGTTTTCTCTCGAAAGGATATGTAAGAATACCACTTCATAAGGAAATACAGTTTTGCAGAGTAAAGACATATACGTACGCATTGGAAACTCTTTACGAGAAGAAATAACGCATAGTACAAAATTAGCTTGTATCTCCAAAACTACACGTTGTATCTCGAAAAGAATTGTTGTGGCGTGTACGTCTTAACATGTAGCATCTAAAGAGAACCAAAAGGAGAATTTTCTTTCGTCAAAATTTTTCAGAAAATCACGTTTTAAGGAAATCCCGCATCGTGCGAAATTATCTTGTTTTTCCTAAACAACACGTTGTAAGTCGAAAAGCTTTCATGTTGCGTGTATGTCTAAGTGTGTAGCCTCAAAAGAGAAGGCACAGGACAGTTTTCTCTCGAAAGGATATGTAAGAATACCACTTCATAAGGAAATACAGTTTTGCAGAGTAAAGACATATACGTACGCATTGGAAACTCTTTACGAGAAGAAATAACGCATAGTACAAAATTAGCTTGTATCTCCAAAACTACACGTTGTATCTCGAAAAGAATTGTTGTGGCGTGTACGTCTTAACATGTAGCATCTAAAGAGAACCAAAAGGAGAATTTTCTTTCGTCAAAATTTTTCAGAAAATCACGTTTTAAGGAAATCCCGCATCGTGCGAAATTATCTTGTTTTTCCTAAACAACACGTTGTAAGTCGAAAAGCTTTCATGTTGCGTGTATGTCTAAGTGTGTAGCCTCAAAAGAGAAGGCACAGGACAGTTTTCTCTCGAAAGGATATGTAAGAATACCACTTCATAAGGAAATACAGTTTTGCAGAGTAAAGACATATACGTACGCATTGGAAACTCTTTACGAGAAGAAATAACGCATAGTACAAAATTAGCTTGTATCTCCAAAACTACACGTTGTATCTCGAAAAGAATTGTTGTGGCGTGTACGTCTTAACATGTAGCATCTAAAGAGAACCAAAAGGAGAATTTTCTTTCGTCAAAATTTTTCAGAAAATCACGTTTTAAGGAAATCCCGCATCGTGCGAAATTATCTTGTTTTTCCTAAACAACACGTTGTAAGTCGAAAAGCTTTCATGTTGCGTGTATGTCTAAGTGTGTAGCCTCAAAAGAGAAGGCACAGGACAGTTTTCTCTCGAAAGGATATGTAAGAATACCACTTCATAAGGAAATACAGTTTTGCAGAGTAAAGACATATACGTACGCATTGGAAACTCTTTACGAGAAGAAATAACGCATAGTACAAAATTAGCTTGTATCTCCAAAACTACACGTTGTATCTCGAAAAGAATTGTTGTGGCGTGTACGTCTTAACATGTAGCATCTAAAGAGAACCAAAAGGAGAATTTTCTTTCGTCAAAATTTTTCAGAAAATCACGTTTTAAGGAAATCCCGCATCGTGCGAAATTATCTTGTTTTTCCTAAACAACACGTTGTAAGTCGAAAAGCTTTCATGTTGCGTGTATGTCTAAGTGTGTAGCCTCAAAAGAGAAGGCACAGGACAGTTTTCTCTCGAAAGGATATGTAAGAATACCACTTCATAAGGAAATACAGTTTTGCAGAGTAAAGACATATACGTACGCATTGGAAACTCTTTACGAGAAGAAATAACGCATAGTACAAAATTAGCTTGTATCTCCAAAACTACACGTTGTATCTCGAAAAGAATTGTTGTGGCGTGTACGTCTTAACATGTAGCATCTAAAGAGAACCAAAAGGAGAATTTTCTTTCGTCAAAATTTTTCAGAAAATCACGTTTTATGGAAATCCCGCATCGTGCGAAATTATCTTGTTTTTCCTAAACAACACGTTGTAAGTCGAAAAGCTTTCATGTTGCGTGTATGTCTAAGTGTGTAGCCTCAAAAGAGAAGGCACAGGACAGTTTTCTCTCGAAAGGATATGTAAGAATACCACTTCATAAGGAAATACAGTTTTGCAGAGTAAAGACATATACGTATGCATTGGAAACTCTTTACGAGAAGAAATAACGCATAGTACAAAATTAGCTTGTATCTCCAAAACTACACGTTGTATCTCGAAAAGAATTGTTGTGGCGTGTACGTCTTAACATGTAGCATCTAAAGAGAACCAAAAGGAGAATTTTCTTTCGTCAAAATTTTTCAGAAAATCACGTTTTAAGGAAATCCCGCATCGTGCGAAATTATCTTGTTTTTCCTAAACAACACGTTGTAAGTCGAAAAGCTTTCATGTTGCGTGTATGTCTAAGTGTGTAGCCTCAAAAGAGAAGGCACAGGACAGTTTTCTCTCGAAAGGATATGTAAGAATACCACTTCATAAGGAAATACAGTTTTGCAGAGAAAAGACATATACGTACGCATTGGAAACTCTTTACGAGAAGAAATAACGCATAGTACAAAATTAGCTTGTATCTCCAAAACTACACGTTGTATCTCGAAAAGAATTGTTGTGGCGTGTACGTCTTAACATGTAGCATCTAAAGAGAACCAAAAGGAGAATTTTCTTTCGTCAAAATTTTTCAGAAAATCACGTTTTAAGGAAATCCCGATTCTTGCGAAATTATCTTGTTTTTCCTAAACAACACGTTGTAAGTCGAAAAGCTTTCATGTTGCGTGTATGTCTAAGTGTGTAGCCTCAAAAGAGAAGGCACAGGACAGTTTTCTCTCGAAAGGATATGTAAGAATACCACTTCATAAGGAAATACAGTTTTGCAGAGTAAAGACATATACGTACGCATTGGAAACTCTTTACGAGAAGAAATAACGCATAGTACAAAATTAGCTTGTATCTCCAAAACTACACGTTGTATCTCGAAAAGAATTGTTGTGGCGTGTACGTCTTAACATGTAGCATCTAAAGAGAACCAAAAGGAGAATTTTCTTTCGTCAAAATTTTTCAGAAAATCACGTTTTAAGGAAATCCCGCATCGTGCGAAATTATCTTGTTTTTCCTAAACAACACGTTGTAAGTCGAAAAGCTTTCATGTTGCGTGTATGTCTAAGTGTGTAGCCTCAAAAGAGAAGGCACAGGACAGTTTTCTCTCGAAAGGATATGTAAGAATACCACTTCATAAGGAAATACAGTTTTGCAGAGTAAAGACATATACGTACGCATTGGAAACTCTTTACGAGAAGAAATAACGCATAGTACAAAATTAGCTTGTATCTCCAAAACTACACGTTGTATCTCGAAAAGAATTGTTGTGGCGTGTACGTCTTAACATGTAGCATCTAAAGAGAACCAAAAGGAGAATTTTCTTTCGTCAAAATTTTTCAGAAAATCACGTTTTAAGGAAATCCCGATTCTTGCGAAATTATCTTGTTTTTCCTAAACAACACGTTGTAAGTCGAAAAGCTTTCATGTTGCGTGTATGTCTAAGTGTGTAGCCTCAAAAGAGAAGGCACAGGACAGTTTTCTCTCGAAAGGATATGTAAGAATACCACTTCATAAGGAAATACAGTTTTGCAGAGTAAAGACATATACGTACGCATTGGAAACTCTTTACGAGAAGAAATAACGCATAGTACAAAATTAGCTTGTATCTCCAAAACTACACGTTGTATCTCGAAAAGAATTGTTGTGGCGTGTACGTCTTAACATGTAGCATCTAAAGAGAACCAAAAGGAGAATTTTCTTTCGTCAAAATTTTTCAGAAAATCACGTTTTAAGGAAATCCCGCATCGTGCGAAATTATCTTGTTTTTCCTAAACAACACGTTGTAAGTCGAAAAGCTTTCATGTTGCGTGTATGTCTAAGTGTGTAGCCTCAAAAGAGAAGGCACAGGACAGTTTTCTCTCGAAAGGATATGTAAGAATACCACTTCATAAGGAAATACAGTTTTGCAGAGTAAAGACATATACGTACGCATTGGAAACTCTTTACGAGAAGAAATAACGCATAGTACAAAATTAGCTTGTATCTCCAAAACTACACGTTGTATCTCGAAAAGAATTGTTGTGGCGTGTACGTCTTAACATGTAGCATCTAAAGAGAACCAAAAGGAGAATTTTCTTTCGTCAAAATTTTTCAGAAAATCACGTTTTAAGGAAATCCCGCATCGTGCGAAATTATCTTGTTTTTCCTAAACAACACGTTGTAAGTCGAAAAGCTTTCATGTTGCGTGTATGTCTAAGTGTGTAGCCTCAAAAGAGAAGGCACAGGACAGTTTTCTCTCGAAAGGATATGTAAGAATACCACTTCATAAGGAAATACAGTTTTGCAGAGTAAAGACATATACGTACGCATTGGAAACTCTTTACGAGAAGAAATAACGCATAGTACAAAATTAGCTTGTATCTCCAAAACTACACGTTGTATCTCGAAAAGAATTGTTGTGGCGTGTACGTCTTAACATGTAGCATCTAAAGAGAACCAAAAGGAGAATTTTCTTTCGTCAAAATTTTTCAGAAAATCACGTTTTAAGGAAATCCCGCATCGTGCGAAATTATCTTGTTTTTCCTAAACAACACGTTGTAAGTCGAAAAGCTTTCATGTTGCGTGTATGTCTAAGTGTGTAGCCTCAAAAGAGAAGGCACAGGACAGTTTTCTCTCGAAAGGATATGTAAGAATACCACTTCATAAGGAAATAGAGTTTTGCAGAGTAAAGACATATACGTACGCATTGGAAACTCTTTACGAGAAGAAATAACGCATAGTACAAAATTAGCTTGTATCTCCAAAACTACACGTTGTATCTCGAAAAGAATTGTTGTGGCGTGTACGTCTTAACATGTAGCATCTAAAGAGAACCAAAAGGAGAATTTTCTTTCGTCAAAATTTTTCAGAAAATCACGTTTTAAGGAAATCCCGCATCGTGCGAAATTATCTTGTTTTTCCTAAACAACACGTTGTAAGTCGAAAAGCTTTCATGTTGCGTGTATGTCTAAGTGTGTAGCCTCAAAAGAGAAGGCACAGGACAGTTTTCTCTCGAAAGGATATGTAAGAATACCACTTCATAAGGAAATACAGTTTTGCAGAGTAAAGACATATACGTACGCATTGGAAACTCTTTACGAGAAGAAATAACGCATAGTACAAAATTAGCTTGTATCTCCAAAACTACACGTTGTATCTCGAAAAGAATTGTTGTGGCGTGTACGTCTTAACATGTAGCATCTAAAGAGAACCAAAAGGAGAATTTTCTTTCGTCAAAATTTTTCAGAAAATCACGTTTTAAGGAAATCCCGCATCGTGCGAAATTATCTTGTTTTTCCTAAACAACACGTTGTAAGTCGAAAAGCTTTCATGTTGCGTGTATGTCTAAGTGTGTAGCCTCAAAAGAGAAGGCACAGGACAGTTTTCTCTCGAAAGGATATGTAAGAATACCACTTCATAAGGAAATACAGTTTTGCAGAGTAAAGACATATACGTACGCATTGGAAACTCTTTACGAGAAGAAATAACGCATAGTACAAAATTAGCTTGTATCTCCAAAACTACACGTTGTATCTCGAAAAGAATTGTTGTGGCGTGTACGTCTTAACATGTAGCATCTAAAGAGAACCAAAAGGAGAATTTTCTTTCGTCAAAATTTTTCAGAAAATCACGTTTTAAGGAAATCCCGCATCGTGCGAAATTATCTTGTTTTTCCTAAACAACACGTTGTAAGTCGAAAAGCTTTCATGTTGCGTGTATGTCTAAGTGTGTAGCCTCAAAAGAGAAGGCACAGGACAGTTTTCTCTCGAAAGGATATGTAAGAATACCACTTCATAAGGAAATACAGTTTTGCAGAGTAAAGACATATACGTATGCATTGGAAACTCTTTACGAGAAGAAATAACGCATAGTACAAAATTAGCTTGTATCTCCAAAACTACACGTTGTATCTCGAAAAGAATTGTTGTGGCGTGTACGTCTTAACATGTAGCATCTAAAGAGAACCAAAAGGAGAATTTTCTTTCGTCAAAATTTTTCAGAAAATCACGTTTTAAGGAAATCCCGCATCGTGCGAAATTATCTTGTTTTTCCTAAACAACACGTTGTAAGTCGAAAAGCTTTCATGTTGCGTGTATGTCTAAGTGTGTAGCCTCAAAAGAGAAGGCACAGGACAGTTTTCTCTCGAAAGGATATGTAAGAATACCACTTCATAAGGAAATACAGTTTTGCAGAGAAAAGACATATACGTACGCATTGGAAACTCTTTACGAGAAGAAATAACGCATAGTACAAAATTAGCTTGTATCTCCAAAACTACACGTTGTATCTCGAAAAGAATTGTTGTGGCGTGTACGTCTTAACATGTAGCATCTAAAGAGAACCAAAAGGAGAATTTTCTTTCGTCAAAATTTTTCAGAAAATCACGTTTTAAGGAAATCCCGCATCGTGCGAAATTATCTTGTTTTTCCTAAACAACACGTTGTAAGTCGAAAAGCTTTCATGTTGCGTGTATGTCTAAGTGTGTAGCCTCAAAAGAGAAGGCACAGGACAGTTTTCTCTCGAAAGGATATGTAAGAATACCACTTCATAAGGAAATACAGTTTTGCAGAGTAAAGACATATACGTACGCATTGGAAAATCTTTACGAGAAGAAATAACGCATAGTACAAAATTAGCTTGTATCTCCAAAACTACACGTTGTATCTCGAAAAGAATTGTTGTGGCGTGTACGTCTTAACATGTAGCATCTAAAGAGAACCAAAAGGAGAATTTTCTTTCGTCAAAATTTTTCAGAAAATCACGTTTTAAGGAAATCCCGCATCGTGCGAAATTATCTTGTTTTTCCTAAACAACACGTTGTAAGTCGAAAAGCTTTCATGTTGCGTGTATGTCTAAGTGTGTAGCCTCAAAAGAGAAGGCACAGGACAGTTTTCTCTCGAAAGGATATGTAAGAATACCACTTCATAAGGAAATACAGTTTTGCAGAGTAAAGACATATACGTACGCATTGGAAACTCTTTACGAGAAGAAATAACGCATAGTACAAAATTAGCTTGTATCTCCAAAACTACACGTTGTATCTCGAAAAGAATTGTTGTGGCGTGTACGTCTTAACATGTAGCATCTAAAGAGAACCAAAAGGAGAATTTTCTTTCGTCAAAATTTTTCAGAAAATCACGTTTTAAGGAAATCCCGCATCGTGCGAAATTATCTTGTTTTTCCTAAACAACACGTTGTAAGTCGAAAAGCTTTCATGTTGCGTGTATGTCTAAGTGTGTAGCCTCAAAAGAGAAGGCACAGGACAGTTTTCTCTCGAAAGGATATGGAAGAATACCACTTCATAAGGAAATACAGTTTTGCAGAGTAAAGACATATACGTACGCATTGGAAACTCTTTACGAGAAGAAATAACGCATAGTACAAAATTAGCTTGTATCTCCAAAACTACACGTTGTATCTCGAAAAGAATTGTTGTGGCGTGTACGTCTTAACATGTAGCATCTAAAGAGAACCAAAAGGAGAATTTTCTTTCGTCAAAATTTTTCAGAAAATCACGTTTTAAGGAAATCCCGCATCGTGCGAAATTATCTTGTTTTTCCTAAACAACACGTTGTAAGTCGAAAAGCTTTCATGTTGCGTGTATGTCTAAGTGTGTAGCCTCAAAAGAGAAGGCACAGGACAGTTTTCTCTCGAAAGGATATGTAAGAATACCACTTCATAAGGAAATACAGTTTTGCAGAGTAAAGACATATACGTACGCATTGGAAACTCTTTACGAGAAGAAATAACACATAGTAAAAAATTAGCTTGTATCTCCAAAACTACACGTTGTATCTCGAAAAGAATTGTTGTGGCGTGTACGTCTTAACATGTAGCATCTAAAGAGAACCAAAAGGAGAATTTTCTTTCGTCAAAATTTTTCAGAAAATCACGTTTTAAGGAAATCCCGCATCGTGAGAAATTATCTTGTTTTTCCTAAACAACACGTTGTAAGTCGAAAAGCTTTCATGTTGCGTGTATGTCTAAGTGTGTAGCCTCAAAAGAGAAGGCACAGGACAGTTTTCTCTCGAAAGGATATGTAAGAATACCACTTCATAAGGAAATACAGTTTTGCAGAGTAAAGACATATACGTACGCATTGGAAACTCTTTACGAGAAGAAATAACGCATCGTACAAAATTAGCTTGTATCTCCAAAACTACACGTTGTATCTCGAAAAGAATTGTTGTGGCGTGTACGTCTTAACATGTAGCATCTAAAGAGAACCAAAAGGAGAATTTTCTTTCGTCAAAATTTTTCAGAAAATCACGTTTTAAGGAAATCCCGCATCGTGCGAAATTACCTTGTTTTTCCTAAACAACACGTTGTAAGTCGAAAAGCTTTCATGTTGCGTGTATGTCTAAGTGTGTAGCCTCAAAAGAGAAGGCACAGGACAGTTTTCTCTCGAAAGGATATGTAAGAATACCACTTCATAAGGAAATACAGTTTTGCAGAGTAAAGACATATACGTACGCATTGGAAACTCTTTACGAGAAGAAATAACGCATAGTACAAAATTAGCTTGTATCTCCAAAACTACACGTTGTATCTCGAAAAGAATTGTTGTGGCGTGTACGTCTTAACATGTAGCATCTAAAGAGAACCAAAAGGAGAATTTTCTTTCGTCAAAATTTTTCAGAAAATCACGTTTTATGGAAATCCCGCATCGTGCGAAATTATCTTGTTTTTCCTAAAGAGCACGTTGTAAGTCGAAAAGCTTTCATGTTGCGTGTATGTCTAAGTGTGTAGCCTCAAAAGAGAAGGCACAGGACAGTTTTCTCTCGAAAGGATATGTAAGAATACCACTTCATAAGGAAATACAGTTTTGCAGAGTAAAGACATATACGTACGCATTGGAAACTCTTTACGAGAAGAAATAACGCATCGTAAAAAATTAGCTTGTATCTCCAAAACTACACGTTGTATCTCGAAAAGAATTGTTGTGGCGTGTACGTCTTAACATGTAGCATCTAAAGAGAACCAAAAGGAGAATTTTCTTTCGTCAAAATTTTTCAGAAAATCACGTTTTAAGGAAATCCCGCATCGTGCGAAATTATCTTGTTTTTCCTAAACAACACGTTGTAAGTCGAAAAGCTTTCATGTTGCGTGTATGTCTAAGTGTGTAGCCTCAAAAGAGAAGGCACAGGACAGTTTTCTCTCGAAAGGATATGTAAGAATACCACTTCATAAGGAAATACAGTTTTGCAGAGTAAAGACATATACGTACGCATTGGAAACTCTTTACGAGAAGAAATAACGCATAGTACAAAATTAGCTTGTATCTCCAAAACTACACGTTGTGTCTCGAAAAGAATTGTTGTGGCGTGTACGTCTTAACATGTAGCATCTAAAGAGAACCAAAAGGAGAATTTTCTTTCGTCAAAATTTTTCAGAAAATCACGTTTTAAGGAAATCCCGCATCGTGCGAAATTATCTTGTTTTTCCTAAACAACACGTTGTAAGTCGAAAAGCTTTCATGTTGCGTGTATGTCTAAGTGTGTAGCCTCAAAAGAGAAGGCACAGGACAGTTTTCTCTCGAAAGGATATGTAAGAATACCACTTCATAAGGAAATACAGTTTTGCAGAGTAAAGACATATACGTACGCATTGGAAACTCTTTACGAGAAGAAATAACGCATAGTACAAAATTAGCTTGTATCTCCAAAACTACACGTTGTATCTCGAAAAGAATTGTTGTGGCGTGTACGTCTTAACATGTAGCATCTAAAGAGAACCAAAAGGAGAATTTCCTTTCGTCAAAATTTTTCAGAAAATCACGTTTTAAGGAAATCCCGCATCGTGCGAAATTATCTTGTTTTTCCTAAACAACACGTTGTAAGTCGAAAAGCTTTCATGTTGCGTGTATGTCTAAGTGTGTAGCCTCAAAAGAGAAGGCACAGGACAGTTTTCTCTCGAAAGGATATGTAAGAATACCACTTCATAAGGAAATACAGTTTTGCAGAGTAAAGACATATACGTACGCATTGGAAACTCTTTACGAGAAGAAATAACGCATAGTACAAAATTAGCTTGTATCTCCAAAACTACACGTTGTATCTCGAAAAGAATTGTTGTGGCGTGTACGTCTTAACATGTAGCATCTAAAGAGAACCAAAAGGAGAATTTTCTTTCGTCAAAATTTTTCAGAAAATCACGTTTTAAGGAAATCCCGCATCGTGCGAAATTATCTTGTTTTTCCTAAACAACACGTTGTAAGTCGAAAAGCTTTCATGTTGCGTGTATGTCTAAGTGTGTAGCCTCAAAAGAGAAGGCACAGGACAGTTTTCTCTCGAAAGGATATGTAAGAATACCACTTCATAAGGAAATACAGTTTTGCAGAGTAAAGACATATACGTACGCATTGGAAACTCTTTACGAGAAGAAATAACGCATAGTACAAAATTAGCTTGTACCTCCAAAACTACACGTTGTATCTCGAAAAGAATTGTTGTGGCGTGTACGTCTTAACATGTAGCATCTAAAGAGAACCAAAAGGAGAATTTTCTTTCGTCAAAATTTTTCAGAAAATCACGTTTTAAGGAAATCCCGCATCGTGCGAAATTATCTTGTTTTTCCTAAACAACACGTTGTAAGTCGAAAAGCTTTCATGTTGCGTGTATGTCTAAGTGTGTAGCCTCAAAAGAGAAGGCACAGGACAGTTTTCTCTCGAAAGGATATGTAAGAATACCACTTCATAAGGAAATACAGTTTTGCAGAGTAAAGACATATACGTACGCATTGGAAACTCTTTACGAGAAGAAATAACGCATAGTACAAAATTAGCTTGTATCTCCAAAACTACACGTTGTATCTCGAAAAGAATTGTTGTGGCGTGTACGTCTTAACATGTAGCATCTAAAGAGAACCAAAAGGAGAATTTTCTTTCGTCAAAATTTTTCAGAAAATCACGTTTTAAGGAAATCCCGCATCGTGCGAAATTATCTTGTTTTTCCTAAACAACACGTTGTAAGTCGAAAAGCTTTCATGTTGCGTGTATGTCTAAGTGTGTAGCCTCAAAAGAGAAGGCACAGGACAGTTTTCTCTCGAAAGGATATGTAAGAATACCACTTCATAAGGAAATACAGTTTTGCAGAGTAAAGACATATACGTACGCATTGGAAACTCTTTACGAGAAGAAATAACGCATAGTACAAAATTAGCTTGTATCTCCAAAACTACACGTTGTATCTCGAAAAGAATTGTTGTGGCGTGTACGTCTTAACATGTAGCATCTAGAGAGAACCAAAAGGAGAATTTTCTTTCGTCAAAATTTTTCAGAAAATCACGTTTTAAGGAAATCCCGCATCGTGCGAAATTATCTTGTTTTTCCTAAACAACACGTTGTAAGTCGAAAAGCTTTCATGTTGCGTGTATGTCTAAGTGTGTAGCCTCAAAAGAGAAGGCACAGGACAGTTTTCTCTCGAAAGGATATGTAAGAATACCACTTCATAAGGAAATACAGTTTTGCAGAGTAAAGACATATACGTACGCATTGGAAACTCTTTACGAGAAGAAATAACGCATAGTACAAAATTAGCTTGTATCTCCAAAACTACACGTTGTATCTCGAAAAGAATTGTTGTGGCGTGTACGTCTTAACATGTAGCATCTAAAGAGAACCAAAAGGAGAATTTTCTTTCGTCAAAATTTTTCAGAAAATCACGTTTTAAGGAAATCCCGCATCGTGCGAAATTATCTTGTTTTTCCTAAACAACACGTTGTAAGTCGAAAAGCTTTCATGTTGCGTGTATGTCTAAGTGTGTAGCCTCAAAAGAGAAGGCACAGGACAGTTTTCTCTCGAAAGGATATGTAAGAATACCACTTCATAAGGAAATACAGTTTTGCAGAGTAAAGACATATACGTACGCATTGGAAACTCTTTACGAGAAGAAATAACGCATAGTAAAAAATTAGCTTGTATCTCCAAAACTACACGTTGTATCTCGAAAAGAATTGTTGTGGCGTGTACGTCTTAACATGTAGCATCTAAAGAGAACCAAAAGGAGAATTTTCTTTCGTCAAAATTTTTCAGAAAATCACGTTTTAAGGAAATCCCGCCTCGTGCGAAATTATCTTGTTTTTCCTAAACAACACGTTGTAAGTCGAAAAGCTTTCATGTTGCGTGTATGTCTAAGTGTGTAGCCTCAAAAGAGAAGGCACAGGACAGTTTTCTCTCGAAAGGATATGTAAGAATACCACTTCATAAGGAAATACAGTTTTGCAGAGTAAAGACATATACGTACGCATTGGAAACTCTTTACGAGAAGAAATAACGCATAGTACAAAATTAGCTTGTATCTCCAAAACTACACGTTGTATCTCGAAAAGAATTGTTGTGGCATGTACGTCGTAACATGTAGCATCTAAAGAGAACCAAAAGGAGAATTTTCTTTCGTCAAAATTTTTCAGAAAATCACGTTTTAAGGAAACCCCGCATCGTGCGAAATTATCTTGTTTTTCCTAAACAACACGTTGTAAGTCGAAAAGCTTTCATGTTGCGTGTATGTCTAAGTGTGTAGCCTCAAAAGAGAAGGCACAGGACAGTTTTCTCTCGAAAGGATATGTAAGAATACCACTTCATAGGGAAATACAGTTTTGCAGAGTAAAGACATATACGTACGCATTGGAAACTCTTTACGAGAAGAAATAACGCATAGTACAAAATTAGCTTGTATCTCCAAAACTACACGTTGTATCTCGAAAAGAATTGTTGTGGCGTGTACGTCTTAACATGTAGCATCTAAAGAGAACCAAAAGGAGAATTTTCTTTCGTCAAAATTTTTCAGAAAATCACGTTTTAAGGAAACCCCGCATCGTGCGAAATTATCTTGTTTTTCCTAAACAACACGTTGTAAGTCGAAAAGCTTTCATGTTGCGTGTATGTCTAAGTGTGTAGCCTCAAAAGAGAAGGCACAGGACAGTTTTCTCTCGAAAGGATATGTAAGAATACCACTTCATAAGGAAATACAGTTTTGCAGAGTAAAGACATATACGTACGCATTGGAAACTCTTTACGAGAAGAAATAACGCATAGTACAAAATTAGCTTGTATCTCCAAAACTACACGTTGTATCTCGAAAAGAATTGTTGTGGCGTGTACGTCTTAACATGTAGCATCTAAAGAGAACCAAAAGGAGAATTTTCTTTCGTCAAAATTTTTCAGAAAATCACGTTTTAAGGAAACCCCACATCGTGCGAAATTATCTTGTTTTTCCTAAACAACACGTTGTAAGTCGAAAAGCTTTCATGTTGCGTGTATGTCTAAGTGTGTAGCCTCAAAAGAGAAGGCACAGGACAGTTTTCTCTCGAAAGGATATGTAAGAATACCACTTCATAAGGAAATACAGTTTTGCAGAGTAAAGACATATACGTACGCATTGGAAACTCTTTACGAGAAGAAATAACGCATAGTACAAAATTAGCTTGTATCTCCAAAACTACACGTTGTATCTCGAAAAGAATTGTTGTGGCGTGTACGTCTTAACATGTAGCATCTAAAGAGAACCAAAAGGAGAATTTTCTTTCGTCAAAATTTTTCAGAAAATCACGTTTTAAGGAAACCCCGCATCGTGCGAAATTATCTTGTTTTTCCTAAACAACACGTTGTAAGTCGAAAAGCTTTCATGTTGCGTGTATGTCTAAGTGTGTAGCCTCAAAAGAGAAGGCACAGGACAGTTTTCTCTCGAAAGGATATGTAAGAATACCACTTCATAAGGAAATACAGTTTTGCAGAGTAAAGACATATACGTACGCATTGGAAACTCTTTACGAGAAGAAATAACGCATAGTACAAAATTAGCTTGTATCTCCAAAACTACACGTTGTATCTCGAAAAGAATTGTTGTGGCGTGTACGTCTTAACATGTAACATCTAAAGAGAACCAAAAGGAGAATTTTCTTTCGTCAAAATTTTTCAGAAAATCACGTTTTAAGGAAATCCCGCATCGTGCGAAATTATCTTGTTTTTCCTAAACAACACGTTGTAAGTCGAAAAGCTTTCATGTTGCGTGTATGTCTAAGTGTGTAGCCTCAAAAGAGAAGGCACAGGACAGTTTTCCCTCGAAAGGATATGTAAGAATACCACTTCATAAGGAAATACAGTTTTGCAGAGTAAAGACATATACGTACGCATTGGAAACTCTTTACGAGAAGAAATAACGCATAGTACAAAATTAGCTTGTATCTCCAAAACTACACGTTGTATCTCGAAAAGAATTGTTGTGGCGTGTACGTCTTAACATGTAGCATCTAAAGAGAACCAAAAGGAGAATTTTCTTTCGTCAAAATTTTTCAGAAAATCACGTTTTAAGGAAATCCCGCATCGTGCGAAATTATCTTGTTTTTCCTAAACAACACGTTGTAAGTCGAAAAGCTTTCATGTTGCGTGTATGTCTAAGTGTGTAGCCTCAAAAGAGAAGGCACAGGACAGTTTTCTCTCGAAAGGATATGTAAGAATACCACTTCATAAGGAAATACAGTTTTGCAGAGTAAAGACATATACGTACGCATTGGAAACTCTTTACGAGAAGAAATAACGCATAGTACAAAATTAGCTTGTATCTCCAAAACTACACGTTGTATCTCGAAAAGAATTGTTGTGGCGTGTACGTCTTAACATGTAGCATCTAAAGAGAACCAAAAGGAGAATTTTCTTTCGTCAAAATTTTTCAGAAAATCACGTTTTAAGGAAATCCCGCATCGTGCGAAATTATCTTGTTTTTCCTAAACAACACGTTGTAAGTCGAAAAGCTTTCATGTTGCGTGTATGTCTAAGTATGTAGCCTCAAAAGAGAAGGCACAGGACAGTTTTCTCTCGAAAGGATATGTAAGAATACCACTTCATAAGGAAATACAGTTTTGCAGAGTAAAGACATATACGTACGCATTGGAAACTCTTTACGAGAAGAAATAACGCATAGTACAAAATTAGCTTGTATCTCCAAAACTACACGTTGTATCTCGAAAAGAATTGTTGTGGCGTGTACGTCTTAACATGTAGCATCTAAAGAGAACCAAAAGGAGAATTTTCTTTCGTCAAAATTTTTCAGAAAATCACGTTTTAAGGAAATCCCGCATCGTGCGAAATTATCTTGTTTTTCCTAAACAACACGTTGTAAGTCGAAAAGCTTTCATGTTGCGTGTATGTCTAAGTGTGTAGCCTCAAAAGAGAAGGCATAGGACAGTTTTCTCTCGAAAGGATATGGAAGAATACCACTTCATAAGGAAATACAGTTTTGCAGAGTAAAGACATATACGTACGCATTGGAAACTCTTTACGAGAAGAAATAACGCATAGTACAAAATTAGCTTGTATCTCCAAAACTACACGTTGTATCTCGAAAAGAATTGTTGTGGCGTGTACGTCTTAACATGTAGCATCTAAAGAGAACCAAAAGGAGAATTTTCTTTCGTCAAAATTTTTCAGAAAATCACGTTTTAAGGAAATCCCGCATCGTGCGAAATTATCTTGTTTTTCCTAAACAACACGTTGTAAGTCGAAAAGCTTTCATGTTGCGTGTATGTCTAAGTGTGTAGCCTCAAAAGAGAAGACACAGGACAGTTTTCTCTCGAAAGGATATGTAAGAATACCACTTCATAAGGAAATACAGTTTTGCAGAGTAAAGACATATACGTACGCATTGGAAACTCTTTACAAGAAGAAATAACGCATAGTACAAAATTAGCTTGTATCTCCAAAACTACACGTTGTATCTCGAAAAGAATTGTTGTGGCGTGTACGTCTTAACATGTAGCATCTAAAGAGAACCAAAAGGAGAATTTTCTTTCGTCAAAATTTTTCAGAAAATCACGTTTTAAGGAAATCCCGCATCGTGCGAAATTACCTTGTTTTTCCTAAACAACACGTTGTAAGTCGAAAAGCTTTCATGTTGCGTGTATGTCTAAGTGTGTAGCCTCAAAAGAGAAGGCACAGGACAGTTTTCTCTCGAAAGGATATGTAAGAATACCACTTCATAAGGAAATACAGTTTTGCAGAGTAAAGACATATACGTACGCATTGGAAACTCTTTACGAGAAGAAATAACGCATAGTACAAAATTAGCTTGTATCTCCAAAACTACACGTTGTATCTCGAAAAGAATTGTTGTGGCGTGTACGTCTTAACATGTAGCATCTAAAGAGAACCAAAAGGAGAATTTTCTTTCGTCAAAATTTTTCAGAAAATCACGTTTTAAGGAAATCCCGCATCGTGCGAAATTATCTTGTTTTTCCTAAACAACACGTTGTAAGTCGAAAAGCTTTCATGTTGCGTGTATGTCTAAGTGTGTAGCCTCAAAAGAGAAGGCACAGGACAGTTTTCTCTCGAAAGGATATGGAAGAATACCACTTCATAAGGAAATACAGTTTTGCAGAGTAAAGACATATACGTACGCATTGGAAACTCTTTACGAGAAGAAATAACGCATAGTACAAAATTAGCTTGTATCTCCAAAACTACACGTTGTATCTCGAAAAGAATTGTTGTGGCGTGTATGTCTTAACATGTAGCATCTAAAGAGAACCAAAAGGAGAATTTTCTTTGGTCAAAATTTTTCAGAAAATCACGTTTTAAGGAAACCCCGCATCGTGCGAAATTATCTTGTTTTTCCTAAACAACACGTTGTAAGTCGAAAAGCTTTCATGTTGCGTGTATGTCTAAGTGTGTAGCCTCAAAAGAGAAGGCACAGGACAGTTTTCTCTCGAAAGGATATGTAAGAATACCACTTCATAAGGAAATACAGTTTTGCAGAGTAAAGACATATACGTACGCATTGGAAACTCTTTACAAGAAGAAATAACGCATAGTACAAAATTAGCTTGTATCTCCAAAACTACACGTTGTATCTCGAAAAGAATTGTTGTGGCGTGTACGTCTTAACATGTAGCATCTAAAGAGAACCAAAAGGAGAATTTTCTTTCGTCAAAATTTTTCACAAAATCACGTTTTAAGGAAATCCCGCATCGTGCGAAATTATCTTGTTTTTCCTAAACAACACGTTGTAAGTCGAAAAGCTTTCATGTTGCGTGTATGTCTAAGTGTGTAGCCTCAAAAGAGAAGGCACAGGACAGTTTTCTCTCGAAAGGATATGGAAGAATACCACTTCATAAGGAAATACAGTTTTGCAGAGTAAAGACATATACGTACGCATTGGAAACTCTTTACGAGAAGAAATAACGCATAGTACAAAATTAGCTTGTATCTCCAAAACTACACGTTGTATCTCGAAAAGAATTGTTGTGGCGTGTACGTCTTAACATGTAGCATCTAAAGAGAACCAAAAGGAGAATTTTCTTTCGTCACAATTTTTCAGAAAATCACGTTTTAAGGAAATCCCGCATCGTGCGAAATTACCTTGTTTTTCCTAAACAACACGTTGTAAGTCGAAAAGCTTTCATGTTGCGTGTATGTCTAAGTGTGTAGCCTCAAAAGAGAAGGCACAGGACAGTTTTCTCTCGAAAGGATATGTAAGAATACCACTTCATAAGGAAATACAGTTTTGCAGAGTAAAGACATATACGTACGCATTGGAAACTCTTTACGAGAAGAAATAACGCATAGTACAAAATTAGCTTGTATCTCCAAAACTACACGTTGTATCTCGAAAAGAATTGTTGTGGCGTGTACGTCTTAACATGTAGCATCTAAAGAGAACCAAAAGGAGAATTTTCTTTCGTCAAAATTTTTCAGAAAATCACGTTTTAAGGAAATCCCGCATCGTGCGAAATTATCTTGTTTTTCCTAAACAACACGTTGTAAGTCGAAAAGCTTTCATGTTGCGTGTATGTCTAAGTGTGTAGCCTCAAAAGAGAAGGCACAGGACAGTTTTCTCTCGAAAGGATATGGAAGAATACCACTTCATAAGGAAATACAGTTTTGCAGAGTAAAGACATATACGTACGCATTGGAAACTCTTTACGAGAAGAAATAACGCATAGTACAAAATTAGCTTGTATCTCCAAAACTACACGTTGTATCTCGAAAAGAATTGTTGTGGCGTGTATGTCTTAACATGTAGCATCTAAAGAGAACCAAAAGGAGAATTTTCTTTGGTCAAAATTTTTCAGAAAATCACGTTTTAAGGAAACCCCGCATCGTGCGAAATTATCTTGTTTTTCCTAAACAACACGTTGTAAGTCGAAAAGCTTTCATGTTGCGTGTATGTCTAAGTGTGTAGCCTCAAAAGAGAAGGCACAGGACAGTTTTCTCTCGAAAGGATATGTAAGAATACCACTTCATAAGGAAATACAGTTTTGCAGAGTAAAGACATATACGTACGCATTGGAAACTCTTTACAAGAAGAAATAACGCATAGTACAAAATTAGCTTGTATCTCCAAAACTACACGTTGTATCTCGAAAAGAATTGTTGTGGCGTGTACGTCTTAACATGTAGCATCTAAAGAGAACCAAAAGGAGAATTTTCTTTCGTCAAAATTTTTCACAAAATCACGTTTTAAGGAAATCCCGCATCGTGCGAAATTATCTTGTTTTTCCTAAACAACACGTTGTAAGTCGAAAAGCTTTCATGTTGCGTGTATGTCTAAGTGTGTAGCCTCAAAAGAGAAGGCACAGGACAGTTTTCTCTCGAAAGGATATGGAAGAATACCACTTCATAAGGAAATACAGTTTTGCAGAGTAAAGACATATACGTACGCATTGGAAACTCTTTACGAGAAGAAATAACGCATAGTACAAAATTAGCTTGTATCTCCAAAACTACACGTTGTATCTCGAAAAGAATTGTTGTGGCGTGTACGTCTTAACATGTAGCATCTAAAGAGAACCAAAAGGAGAATTTTCTTTCGTCAAAATTTTTCAGAAAATCACGTTTTAAGGAAATCCCGCATCGTGCGAAATTATCTTGTTTTTCCTAAACAACACGTTGTAAGTCGAAAAGCTTTCATGTTGCGTGTATGTCTAAGTGTGTAGCCTCAAAAGAGAAGGCACAGGACAGTTTTCTCTCGAAAGGATATGTAAGAATACCACTTCATAAGGAAATACAGTTTTGCAGAGTAAAGACATATACGTACGCATTGGAAACTCTTTACGAGAAGAAATAACGCATAGTACAAAATTAGCTTGTATCTCCAAAACTACACGTTGTATCTCGAAAAGAATTGTTGTGGCGTGTACGTCTTAACATGTAGCATCTAAAGAGAACCAAAAGGAGAATTTTCTTTCGTCAAAATTTTTCACAAAATCACGTTTTAAGGAAATCCCGCATCGTGCGAAATTATCTTGTTTTTCCTAAACAACACGTTGTAAGTCGAAAAGCTTTCATGTTGCGTGTATGTCTAAGTGTGTAGCCTCAAAAGAGAAGGCACAGGACAGTTTTCTCTCGAAAGGATATGTAAGAATACCACTTCATAAGGAAATACAGTTTTGCAGAGTAAAGACATATACGTACGCATTGGAAACTCTTTACGAGAAGAAATAACGCATAGTACAAAATTAGCTTGTATCTCCAAAACTACACGTTGTATCTCGAAAAGAATTGTTGTGGCGTGTACGTCTTAACATGTAGCATCTAAAGAGAACCAAAAGGAGAATTTTCTTTCGTCAAAATTTTTCAGAAAATCACGTTTTAAGGAAATCCCGCATCGTGCGAAATTACCTTGTTTTTCCTAAACAACACGTTGTAAGTCGAAAAGCTTTCATGTTGCGTGTATGTCTAAGTGTGTAGCCTCAAAAGAGAAGGCACAGGACAGTTTTCTCTCGAAAGGATATGTAAGAATACCACTTCATAAGGAAATACAGTTTTGCAGAGTAAAGACATATACGTACGCATTGGAAACTCTTTACGAGAAGAAATAACGCATAGTACAAAATTAGCTTGTATCTCCAAAACTACACGTTGTATCTCGAAAAGAATTGTTGTGGCGTGTACGTCTTAACATGTAGCATCTAAAGAGAACCAAAAGGAGAATTTTCTTTCGTCAAAATTTTTCAGAAAATCACGTTTTAAGGAAATCCCGCATCGTGCGAAATTATCTTGTTTTTCCTAAACAACACGTTGTAAGTCGAAAAGCTTTCATGTTGCGTGTATGTCTAAGTGTGTAGCCTCAAAAGAGAAGGCACAGGACAGTTTTCTCTCGAAAGGATATGTAAGAATACCACTTCATAAGGAAATACAGTTTTGCAGAGTAAAGACATATACGTACGCATTGGAAACTCTTTACGAGAAGAAATAACGCATAGTACAAAATTAGCTTGTATCTCCAAAACTACACGTTGTATCTCGAAAAGAATTGTTGTGGCGTGTACGTCTTAACATGTAGCATCTAAAGAGAACCAAAAGGAGAATTTTCTTTCGTCAAAATTTTTCAGAAAATCACGTTTTAAGGAAATCCCGCATCGTGCGAAATTATCTTGTTTTTCCTAAACAACACGTTGTAAGTCGAAAAGCTTTCATGTTGCGTGTATGTCTAAGTGTGTAGCCTCAAAAGAGAAGGCACAGGACAGTTTTCTCTCGAAAGGATATGTAAGAATACCACTTCATAAGGAAATACAGTTTTGCAGAGTAAAGACATATACGTACGCATTGGAAACTCTTTACGAGAAGAAATAACGCATAGTACAAAATTAGCTTGTATCTCCAAAACTACACGTTGTATCTCGAAAAGAATTGTTGTGGCGTGTACGTCTTAACATGTAGCATCTAAAGAGAACCAAAAGGAGAATTTTCTTTCGTCAAAATTTTTCAGAAAATCACGTTTTAAGGAAATCCCGCATCGTGCGAAATTATCTTGTTTTTCCTAAACAACACGTTGTAAGTCGAAAAGCTTTCATGTTGCGTGTATGTCTAAGTGTGTAGCCTCAAAAGAGAAGGCACAGGACAGTTTTCTCTCGAAAGGATATGGAAGAATACCACTTCATAAGGAAATACAGTTTTGCAGAGTAAAGACATATACGTACGCATTGGAAACTCTTTACGAGAAGAAATAACGCATAGTACAAAATTAGCTTGTATCTCCAAAACTACACGTTGTATCTCGAAAAGAATTGTTGTGGCGTGTACGTCTTAACATGTAGCATCTAAAGAGAACCAAAAGGAGAATTTTCTTTCGTCACAATTTTTCAGAAAATCACGTTTTAAGGAAATCCCGCATCGTGCGAAATTACCTTGTTTTTCCTAAACAACACGTTGTAAGTCGAAAAGCTTTCATGTTGCGTGTATGTCTAAGTGTGTAGCCTCAAAAGAGAAGGCACAGGACAGTTTTCTCTCGAAAGGATATGTAAGAATACCACTTCATAAGGAAATACAGTTTTGCAGAGTAAAGACATATACGTACGCATTGGAAACTCTTTACGAGAAGAAATAACGCATAGTACAAAATTAGCTTGTATCTCCAAAACTACACGTTGTATCTCGAAAAGAATTGTTGTGGCGTGTACGTCTTAACATGTAGCATCTAAAGAGAACCAAAAGGAGAATTTTCTTTCGTCAAAATTTTTCAGAAAATCACGTTTTAAGGAAATCCCGCATCGTGCGAAATTATCTTGTTTTTCCTAAACAACACGTTGTAAGTCGAAAAGCTTTCATGTTGCGTGTATGTCTAAGTGTGTAGCCTCAAAAGAGAAGGCACAGGACAGTTTTCTCTCGAAAGGATATGGAAGAATACCACTTCATAAGGAAATACAGTTTTGCAGAGTAAAGACATATACGTACGCATTGGAAACTCTTTACGAGAAGAAATAACGCATAGTACAAAATTAGCTTGTATCTCCAAAACTACACGTTGTATCTCGAAAAGAATTGTTGTGGCGTGTATGTCTTAACATGTAGCATCTAAAGAGAACCAAAAGGAGAATTTTCTTTGGTCAAAATTTTTCAGAAAATCACGTTTTAAGGAAACCCCGCATCGTGCGAAATTATCTTGTTTTTCCTAAACAACACGTTGTAAGTCGAAAAGCTTTCATGTTGCGTGTATGTCTAAGTGTGTAGCCTCAAAAGAGAAGGCACAGGACAGTTTTCTCTCGAAAGGATATGTAAGAATACCACTTCATAAGGAAATACAGTTTTGCAGAGTAAAGACATATACGTACGCATTGGAAACTCTTTACAAGAAGAAATAACGCATAGTACAAAATTAGCTTGTATCTCCAAAACTACACGTTGTATCTCGAAAAGAATTGTTGTGGCGTGTACGTCTTAACATGTAGCATCTAAAGAGAACCAAAAGGAGAATTTTCTTTCGTCAAAATTTTTCACAAAATCACGTTTTAAGGAAATCCCGCATCGTGCGAAATTATCTTGTTTTTCCTAAACAACACGTTGTAAGTCGAAAAGCTTTCATGTTGCGTGTATGTCTAAGTGTGTAGCCTCAAAAGAGAAGGCACAGGACAGTTTTCTCTCGAAAGGATATGGAAGAATACCACTTCATAAGGAAATACAGTTTTGCAGAGTAAAGACATATACGTACGCATTGGAAACTCTTTACGAGAAGAAATAACGCATAGTACAAAATTAGCTTGTATCTCCAAAACTACACGTTGTATCTCGAAAAGAATTGTTGTGGCGTGTACGTCTTAACATGTAGCATCTAAAGAGAACCAAAAGGAGAATTTTCTTTCGTCAAAATTTTTCAGAAAATCACGTTTTAAGGAAATCCCGCATCGTGCGAAATTATCTTGTTTTTCCTAAACAACACGTTGTAAGTCGAAAAGCTTTCATGTTGCGTGTATGTCTAAGTGTGTAGCCTCAAAAGAGAAGGCACAGGACAGTTTTCTCTCGAAAGGATATGTAAGAATACCACTTCATAAGGAAATACAGTTTTGCAGAGTAAAGACATATACGTACGCATTGGAAACTCTTTACGAGAAGAAATAACGCATAGTACAAAATTAGCTTGTATCTCCAAAACTACACGTTGTATCTCGAAAAGAATTGTTGTGGCGTGTACGTCTTAACATGTAGCATCTAAAGAGAACCAAAAGGAGAATTTTCTTTCGTCAAAATTTTTCACAAAATCACGTTTTAAGGAAATCCCGCATCGTGCGAAATTATCTTGTTTTTCCTAAACAACACGTTGTAAGTCGAAAAGCTTTCATGTTGCGTGTATGTCTAAGTGTGTAGCCTCAAAAGAGAAGGCACAGGACAGTTTTCTCTCGAAAGGATATGTAAGAATACCACTTCATAAGGAAATACAGTTTTGCAGAGTAAAGACATATACGTACGCATTGGAAACTCTTTACGAGAAGAAATAACGCATAGTACAAAATTAGCTTGTATCTCCAAAACTACACGTTGTATCTCGAAAAGAATTGTTGTGGCGTGTACGTCTTAACATGTAGCATCTAAAGAGAACCAAAAGGAGAATTTTCTTTCGTCAAAATTTTTCAGAAAATCACGTTTTAAGGAAATCCCGCATCGTGCGAAATTACCTTGTTTTTCCTAAACAACACGTTGTAAGTCGAAAAGCTTTCATGTTGCGTGTATGTCTAAGTGTGTAGCCTCAAAAGAGAAGGCACAGGACAGTTTTCTCTCGAAAGGATATGTAAGAATACCACTTCATAAGGAAATACAGTTTTGCAGAGTAAAGACATATACGTACGCATTGGAAACTCTTTACGAGAAGAAATAACGCATAGTACAAAATTAGCTTGTATCTCCAAAACTACACGTTGTATCTCGAAAAGAATTGTTGTGGCGTGTACGTCTTAACATGTAGCATCTAAAGAGAACCAAAAGGAGAATTTTCTTTCGTCAAAATTTTTCAGAAAATCACGTTTTAAGGAAATCCCGCATCGTGCGAAATTATCTTGTTTTTCCTAAACAACACGTTGTAAGTCGAAAAGCTTTCATGTTGCGTGTATGTCTAAGTGTGTAGCCTCAAAAGAGAAGGCACAGGACAGTTTTCTCTCGAAAGGATATGTAAGAATACCACTTCATAAGGAAATACAGTTTTGCAGAGTAAAGACATATACGTACGCATTGGAAAATCTTTATGAGAAGAAATAACGCATAGTACAAAATTAGCTTGTATCTCCAAAACTACACGTTGTATCTCGAAAAGAATTGTTGTGGCGTGTACGTCTTAACATGTAGCATCTAAAGAGAACCAAAAGGAGAATTTTCTTTCGTCAAAATTTTTCAGAAAATCACGTTTTAAGGAAATCCCGCATCGTGCGAAATTATCTTGTTTTTCCTAAACAACACGTTGTAAGTCGAAAAGCTTTCATGTTGCGTGTATGTCTAAGTGTGTAGCCTCAAAAGAGAAGGCACAGGACAGTTTTCTCTCGAAAGGATATGTAAGAATACCACTTCATAAGGAAATACAGTTTTGCAGAGTAAAGACATATACGTACGCATTGGAAACTCTTTACGAGAAGAAATAACGCATAGTACAAAATTAGCTTGTATCTCCAAAACTACACGTTGTATCTCGAAAAGAATTGTTGTGGCGTGTACGTCTTAACATGTAGCATCTAAAGAGAACCAAAAGGAGAATTTTCTTTCGTCAAAATTTTTCAGAAAATCACGTTTTAAGGAAATCCCGCATCGTGCGAAATTATCTTGTTTTTCCTAAACAACACGTTGTAAGTCGAAAAGCTTTCATGTTGCGTGTATGTCTAAGTGTGTAGCCTCAAAAGAGAAGGCACAGGACAGTTTTCTCTCGAAAGGATATGTAAGAATACCACTTCATAAGGAAATACAGTTTTGCAGAGTAAAGACATATACGTACGCATTGGAAACTCTTTACGAGAAGAAATAACGCATAGTACAAAATTAGCTTGTATCTCCAAAACTACACGTTGTATCTCGAAAAGAATTGTTGTGGCGTGTACGTCTTAACATGTAGCATCTAAAGAGAACCAAAAGGAGAATTTTCTTTCGTCAAAATTTTTCAGAAAATCACGTTTTAAGGAAATCCCGCATCGTGCGAAATTATCTTGTTTTTCCTAAACAACACGTTGTAAGTCGAAAAGCTTTCATGTTGCGTGTATGTCTAAGTGTGTAGCCTCAAAAGAGAAGGCACAGGACAGTTTTCTCTCGAAAGGATATGTAAGAATACCACTTCATAAGGAAATACAGTTTTGCAGAGTAAAGACATATACGTACGCATTGGAAACTCTTTACGAGAAGAAATAACGCATAGTACAAAATTAGCTTGTATCTCCAAAACTACACGTTGTATCTCGAAAAGAATTGTTGTGGCGTGTACGTCTTAACATGTAGCATCTAAAGAGAACCAAAAGGAGAATTTTCTTTCGTCAAAATTTTTCAGAAAATCACGTTTTAAGGAAATCCCGCATCGTGCGAAATTATCTTGTTTTTCCTAAACAACACGTTGTAAGTCGAAAAGCTTTCATGTTGCGTGTATGTCTAAGTGTGTAGCCTCAAAAGAGAAGGCACAGGACAGTTTTCTCTCGAAAGGATATGGAAGAATACCACTTCATAAGGAAATACAGTTTTGCAGAGTAAAGACATATACGTACGCATTGGAAACTCTTTATGAGAAGAAATAACGCATAGTACAAAATTAGCTTGTATCTCCAAAACTACACGTTGTATCTCGAAAAGAATTGTTGTGGCGTGTACGTCTTAACATGTAGCATCTAAAGAGAACCAAAAGGAGAATTTTCTTTCGTCAAAATTTTTCAGAAAATCACGTTTTAAGGAAATCCCGCATCGTGCGAAATTACCTTGTTTTTCCTAAACAACACGTTGTAAGTCGAAAAGCTTTCATGTTGCGTGTATGTCTAAGTGTGTAGCCTCAAAAGAGAAGGCACAGGACAGTTTTCTCTCGAAAGGATATGTAAGAATACCACTTCATAAGGAAATACAGTTTTGCAGAGTAAAGACATATACGTACGCATTGGAAACTCTTTACGAGAAGAAATAACGCATAGTACAAAATTAGCTTGTATCTCCAAAACTACACGTTGTATCTCGAAAAGAATTGTTGTGGCGTGTACGTCTTAACATGTAGCATCTAAAGAGAACCAAAAGGAGAATTTTCTTTCGTCAAAATTTTTCAGAAAATCACGTTTTAAGGAAATCCCGCATCGTGCGAAATTATCTTGTTTTTCCTAAACAACACGTTGTAAGTCGAAAAGCTTTCATGTTGCGTGTATGTCTAAGTGTGTAGCCTCAAAAGAGAAGGCACAGGACAGTTTTCTCTCGAAAGGATATGGAAGAATACCACTTCATAAGGAAATACAGTTTTGCAGAGTAAAGACATATACGTACGCATTGGAAACTCTTTACGAGAAGAAATAACGCATAGTACAAAATTAGCTTGTATCTCCAAAACTACACGTTGTATCTCGAAAAGAATTGTTGTGGCGTGTATGTCTTAACATGTAGCATCTAAAGAGAACCAAAAGGAGAATTTTCTTTGGTCAAAATTTTTCAGAAAATCACGTTTTAAGGAAACCCCGCATCGTGCGAAATTATCTTGTTTTTCCTAAACAACACGTTGTAAGTCGAAAAGCTTTCATGTTGCGTGTATGTCTAAGTGTGTAGCCTCAAAAGAGAAGGCACAGGACAGTTTTCTCTCGAAAGGATATGTAAGAATACCACTTCATAAGGAAATACAGTTTTGCAGAGTAAAGACATATACGTACGCATTGGAAACTCTTTACAAGAAGAAATAACGCATAGTACAAAATTAGCTTGTATCTCCAAAACTACACGTTGTATCTCGAAAAGAATTGTTGTGGCGTGTACGTCTTAACATGTAGCATCTAAAGAGAACCAAAAGGAGAATTTTCTTTCGTCAAAATTTTTCACAAAATCACGTTTTAAGGAAATCCCGCATCGTGCGAAATTATCTTGTTTTTCCTAAACAACACGTTGTAAGTCGAAAAGCTTTCATGTTGCGTGTATGTCTAAGTGTGTAGCCTCAAAAGAGAAGGCACAGGACAGTTTTCTCTCGAAAGGATATGGAAGAATACCACTTCATAAGGAAATACAGTTTTGCAGAGTAAAGACATATACGTACGCATTGGAAACTCTTTACGAGAAGAAATAACGCATAGTACAAAATTAGCTTGTATCTCCAAAACTACACGTTGTATCTCGAAAAGAATTGTTGTGGCGTGTACGTCTTAACATGTAGCATCTAAAGAGAACCAAAAGGAGAATTTTCTTTCGTCAAAATTTTTCAGAAAATCACGTTTTAAGGAAATCCCGCATCGTGCGAAATTATCTTGTTTTTCCTAAACAACACGTTGTAAGTCGAAAAGCTTTCATGTTGCGTGTATGTCTAAGTGTGTAGCCTCAAAAGAGAAGGCACAGGACAGTTTTCTCTCGAAAGGATATGTAAGAATACCACTTCATAAGGAAATACAGTTTTGCAGAGTAAAGACATATACGTACGCATTGGAAACTCTTTACGAGAAGAAATAACGCATAGTACAAAATTAGCTTGTATCTCCAAAACTACACGTTGTATCTCGAAAAGAATTGTTGTGGCGTGTACGTCTTAACATGTAGCATCTAAAGAGAACCAAAAGGAGAATTTTCTTTCGTCAAAATTTTTCACAAAATCACGTTTTAAGGAAATCCCGCATCGTGCGAAATTATCTTGTTTTTCCTAAACAACACGTTGTAAGTCGAAAAGCTTTCATGTTGCGTGTATGTCTAAGTGTGTAGCCTCAAAAGAGAAGGCACAGGACAGTTTTCTCTCGAAAGGATATGTAAGAATACCACTTCATAAGGAAATACAGTTTTGCAGAGTAAAGACATATACGTACGCATTGGAAACTCTTTACGAGAAGAAATAACGCATAGTACAAAATTAGCTTGTATCTCCAAAACTACACGTTGTATCTCGAAAAGAATTGTTGTGGCGTGTACGTCTTAACATGTAGCATCTAAAGAGAACCAAAAGGAGAATTTTCTTTCGTCAAAATTTTTCAGAAAATCACGTTTTAAGGAATCCCGCATCGTGCGAAATTACCTTGTTTTTCCTAAACAACACGTTGTAAGGTCGAAAAGCTTTCATGTTGCGTGTATGTCTAAGTGTGTAGCCTCCAAAAGAGAAGGCACAGGACAGTTTTCTCTCGAAAGGATATGTTAAGAATACCACTTCATAAGGAAATACAGTTTTGCAGAGTAAAGACATATACGTACGCATTGGAAACTCTTTACGAGAAGAAATAACGCATAGTACAAAATTAGCTTGTATCTCCAAAACTACACGTTGTATCTCGAAAAGAATTGTTGTGGCGTGTACGTCTTAACATGTAGCATCTAAAGAGAACCAAAAGGAGAATTTTCTTTCGTCAAAATTTTTCAGAAAATCACGTTTTTAAGGAAATCCCGCATCGTGCGAAATTATCTTGTTTTTCCTAAACAAACACGTTGTAAGTCGAAAAGCTTTCATGTTGCGTGTATGTCTAAGTGTGTGTAGCCTCAAAAGAGAAGGCACAGGACAGTTTTCTCTCGAAAGGATATGTAAGAATACCACTTCATAAGGAAATACAGTTTTGCAGAGTAAAGACATATACGTACGCATTGGAAAATCTTTATGAGAAGAAATAACGCAAAGTACAAAATTAGCTTGTATCTCCAAAACTACACGTTGTATCTCGAAAAGAATTGTTGTGGCGTGTACGTCTTAACATGTAGCATCTAAAG
>NW_026263318.1:0-79822 GCF_947179515.1 Apodemus sylvaticus
ATGAAAGCTTTTCGACTTACAACGTGTTGTTTAGGAAAAACAAGATAATTTCGCACGATGCGGGATTTCCTTAAAACGTGATTTTCTGAAAAATTTTGACGAAAGAAAATTCTCCTTTTGGTTCTCTTTAGATGCTACATGTTAAGACGTACACGCCACAACAATTCTTTTCGAGATACAACGTGTAGTTTTGGAGATACAAGCTAATTTTGTACTATGCGTTATTTCTTCTCGTAAAGAGTTTCCAATGCGTACGTATATGTCTTTACTCTGCAAAACTGTATTTCCTTATGAAGTGGTATTCTTACATATCCTTTCGAGAGAAAACTGTCCTGTGCCTTCTCTTTTGAGGCTACACACTTAGACATACACGCAACATGAAAGCTTTTCGACTTACAACGTGTTGTTTAGGAAAAACAAGATAATTTCGCACGATGCGGGATTTCCTTAAAACGTGATTTTCTGAAAAATTTTGACGAAAGAAAATTCTCCTTTTCGTTCTCTTTAGATGCTACATGTTAAGACGTACACGCCACAACAATTCTTTTCGAGATACAACGTGTAGTTTTGGAGATACAAGCTAATTTTGTACTATGCGTTATTTCTTCTCGTAAAGAGTTTCCAATGCTTACGTATATGTCTTTACTCTGCAAAACTGTATTTCCTTATGAAGTGGTATTCTTACATATCCTTTCGAGAGAAAACTGTCCTGTGCCTTCTCTTTTGAGGCTACACACTTAGACATACACGCAACATGAAAGCTTTTCGACTTACAACGTGTTGTTTAGGAAAAACTAGATAATTTCGCACGATGCGGGATTTCCTTAAAACGTGATTTTCTGAAAAATTTTGACGAAAGAAAATTCTCCTTTTGGTTCTCTTTAGATGCTACATGTTAAGACGTACACGCCACAACAATTCTTTTCGAGATACAACGTGTAGTTTTGGAGATACAAGCTAATTTTGTACTATGCGTTGTTTCTTATCGTAAAGAGTTTCCAATGCGTACGTATATGTCTTTACTCTGCAAAACTGTATTTCCTTATGAAGTGGTATTCTTACATATCCTTTCGAGAGAAAACTGTCCTGTGCCTTCTCTTTTGAGGCTACACTCTTAGACATAAACGCAACATGAAAGCTTTTCGACTTACAACGTGTTGTTTAGGAAAAACAAGATAATTTCGCACGATGCGGGATTTACTTAAAACGTGATTTTCTGAAAAATTTTGACGAAAGAAAATTCTCCTTTTGGTTCTCTTTAGATGCTACATGTTAAGACGTACACGCCACAACAATTCTTTTCGAGATACAACGTGTAGTTTTGGAGATACAAGCTAATTTTGTACTATGCGTTATTTCTTCTCGTAAAGAGTTTCCAATGCGTACGTATATGTCTTTACTCTGCAAAACTGTATTTCCTTATGAAGTGGTATTCTTACATATCCTTTCGAGAGAAAACTGTCCTGTGCCTTCTCTTTTGAGGCTACACACTTAGACATACACGCAACATGAAAGCTTTTCGACTTACAACGTGTTGTTTAGGAAAAACAAGATAATTTCGCACGATGCGGGATTTCCTTAAAACGTGATTTTCTGAAAAATTTTGACGAAAGAAAATTCTCCTTTTGGTTCTCTTTAGATGCTACATGTTAAGACGTACACGCCACAACAATTCTTTTCGAGATACAACGTGTAGTTTTGGAGATACAAGCTAATTTTGTACTATGTGTTATTTCTTCTCGTAAAGAGTTTCCAATGCGTACGTATATGTCTTTACTCTGCAAAACTGTATTTCCTTATGAAGTGGTATTCTTACATATCCTTTCGAGAGAAAACTGTCCTGTGCCTTCTCGTTTGAGGCTACACACTTAGACATACACGCAACATGAAAGCTTTTCGACTTACAACGTGTTGTTTAGGAAAAACAAGATAATTTCGCACGATGCGGGATTTCCTTAAAACGTGATTTTCTGAAAAATTTTGACGAAAGAAAATTCTCCTTTTGGTTCTCTTTAGATGCTACATGTTAAGACGTACACGCAACAACAATTCTTTTCGAGATACAACGTGTAGTTTTGGAGATACAAGCTAATTTTGTACTATGCGTTATTTCTTCTCGTAAAGAGTTTCCAATGCGTACATATATGTCTTTACTCTGCAAAACTGTATTTCCTTATGAAGTGGTATTCTTACATATCCTTTCGAGAGAAAACTGTCCTGTGCCTTCTCTTTTGAGGCTACACTCTTAGACATACACGCAACATGAAAGCTTTTCGACTTACAACGTGTTGTTTAGGAAAAACAAGATAATTTCGTACGATGCGGGATTTCCTTAAAACGTGATTTTCTGAAAAATTTTGACGAAAGAAAATTCTCCTTTTGGTTCTCTTTAGATGCTACATGTTAAGACGTACACGCCACAACAATTCTTTTCGAGATACAACGTGTAGTTTTGGAGATACAAGCTAATTTTGTACTATGCGTTATTTCTTCTCGTAAAGAGTTTCCAATGCGTACGTATATGTCTTTACTCTGCAAAACTGTATTTCCTTATGAAGTGGTATTCTTACATATCCTTTCGAGAGAAAACTGTCCTGTGCCTTCTCTTTTGAGGCTACACACTTAGACATACACGCAACATGAAAGCTTTTCGACTTACAATGTGTTGTTTAGGAAAAACAAGATAATTTCGCACGATGCGGGATTTCCTTAAAACGTGATTTTCTGAAAAATTTTGACGAAAGAAAATTCTCCTTTTGGTTCTCTTTAGATGCTACATGTTAAGACGTACACGCAACAACAATTCTTTTCGAGATACAACGTGTAGTTTTGGAGATACAAGCTAATTTTGTACTATGCGTTATTTCTTCTCGTAAAGAGTTTCCAATGCGTACGTATATGTCTTTACTCTGCAAAACTGTATTTCCTTATGAAGTGGTATTCTTACATATCCTTTCGAGAGAACACTGTCCTGTGCCTTCTCTTTTGAGGCTACACACTTAGACATACATGCAACATGAAAGCTTTTCGACTTACAACGTGTTGTTTAGGAAAAACAAGATAATTTCGCACGATGCGGGATTTCCTTAAAACGTGATTTTCTGAAAAATTTTGACGAAAGAAAATTCTCCTTTTGGTTCTCTTTAGATGCTACATGTTAAGACGTACACGCCACAACAATTCTTTTCGAGATACAACGTGTAGTTTTGGAGATACAAGCTAATTTTGTACTATGCGTTATTTCTTCTCGTAAGGAGTTTCCAATGCGTACGTATATGTCTTTACTCTGCAAAACTGTATTTCCTTATGAAGTGGTATTCTTACATATCCTTTCGAGAGAAAACTGTCCTGTGCCTTCTCTTTTGAGGCTACACACTTAGACATACACGCAACATGAAAGCTTTTCGACTTACAACGTGTTGTTTAGGAAAAACAAGATAATTTCGCACGATGCGGGATTTCCTTAAAACGTGATTTTCTGAAAAATTTTGACGAAAGAAAATTCTCCTTTTGGTTCTCTTTAGATGCTACATGTTAAGACGTACACGCCACAACAATTCTTTTCGAGATACAACGTGTAGTTTTGGAGATACAAGCTAATTTTGTACTATGCGTTATTTCTTCTCGTAAAGAGTTTCCAATGAGTACGTATATGTCTTTACTCTGCAAAACTGTATTTCCTTATGAAGTGGTATTCTTACATATCCTTTCGAGAGAAAACTGTCCTGTGCCTTCTCTTTTGAGGCTACACACTTAGACATACACGCAACATGAAAGCTTTTCGACTTACAACGTGTTGTTTAGGAAAAACAAGATAATTTCGCACGATGCGGGATTTCCTTAAAACGTGATTTTCTGAAAAATTTTGACGAAAGAAAATTCTCCTTTTGGTTCTCTTTAGATGCTACATGTTAAGACGTACACGCCACAACAATTCTTTTCGAGATACAACGTGTAGTTTTGGAGATACAAGCTAATTTTGTACTATGCGTTATTTCTTCTCGTAAAGAGTTTCCAATGCGTACGTATATGTCTTTACTCTGCAAAACTGTATTTCCTTATGAAGTGGTATTCTTACATATCCTTTCGAGAGAAAACTGTCCTGTGCCTTCTCTTTTGAGGCTACACACTTAGACATACACGCAACATGAAAGCTTTTCGACTTACAACGTGTTGTTTAGGAAAAACAAGATAATTTCGCACGATGCGGGATTTCCTTAAAACGTGATTTTCTGAAAAATTTTGACGAAAGAAAATTCTCCTTTTCGTTCTCTTTAGATGCTACATGTTAAGACGTACACGCCACAACAATTCTTTTCGAGATACAACGTGTAGTTTTGGAGATAAAAGCTAATTTTGTACTATGCGTTATTTCTTCTCGTAAAGAGTTTCCAATGCTTACGTATATGTCTTTACTCTGCAAAACTGTATTTCCTTATGAAGTGGTATTCTTACATATCCTTTCGAGAGAAAACTGTCCTGTGCCTTCTCTTTTGAGGCTACACACTTAGACATACACGCAACATGAAAGCTTTTCGACTTACAACGTGTTGTTTAGGAAAAACTAGATAATTTCGCACGATGCGGGATTTCCTTAAAACGTGATTTTCTGAAAAATTTTGACGAAAGAAAATTCTCCTTTTGGTTCTCTTTAGATGCTACATGTTAAGACGTACACGCCACAACAATTCTTTTCGAGATACAACGTGTAGTTTTGGAGATACAAGCTAATTTTGTACTATGCGTTGTTTCTTATCGTAAAGAGTTTCCAATGCGTACGTATATGTCTTTACTCTGCAAAACTGTATTTCCTTATGAAGTGGTATTCTTACATATCCTTTCGAGAGAAAACTGTCCTGTGCCTTCTCTTTTGAGGCTACACTCTTAGACATAAACGCAACATGAAAGCTTTTCGACTTACAACGTGTTGTTTAGGAAAAACAAGATAATTTCGCACGATGCGGGATTTACTTAAAACGTGATTTTCTGAAAAATTTTGACGAAAGAAAATTCTCCTTTTGGTTCTCTTTAGATGCTACATGTTAAGACGTACACGCAACAACAATTCTTTTCGAGATACAACGTGTAGTTTTGGAGATACAAGCTAATTTTGTACTATGCGTTATTTCTTCTCGTAAAGAGTTTCCAATGCGTACGTATATGTCTTTACTCTGCAAAACTGTATTTCCTTATGAAGTGGTATTCTTACATATCCTTTCGAGAGAACACTGTCCTGTGCCTTCTCTTTTGAGGCTACACACTTAGACATACATGCAACATGAAAGCTTTTCGACTTACAACGTGTTGTTTAGGAAAAACAAGATAATTTCGCACGATGCGGGATTTCCTTAAAACGTGATTTTCTGAAAAATTTTGACGAAAGAAAATTCTCCTTTTGGTTCTCTTTAGATGCTACATGTTAAGACGTACACGCCACAACAATTCTTTTCGAGATACAACGTGTAGTTTTGGAGATACAAGCTAATTTTGTACTATGCGTTATTTCTTCTCGTAAGGAGTTTCCAATGCGTACGTATATGTCTTTACTCTGCAAAACTGTATTTCCTTATGAAGTGGTATTCTTACATATCCTTTCGAGAGAAAACTGTCCTGTGCCTTCTCTTTTGAGGCTACACACTTAGACATACACGCAACATGAAAGCTTTTCGACTTACAACGTGTTGTTTAGGAAAAACAAGATAATTTCGCACGATGCGGGATTTCCTTAAAACGTGATTTTCTGAAAAATTTTGACGAAAGAAAATTCTCCTTTTGGTTCTCTTTAGATGCTACATGTTAAGACGTACACGCCACAACAATTCTTTTCGAGATACAACGTGTAGTTTTGGAGATACAAGCTAATTTTGTACTATGCGTTATTTCTTCTCGTAAAGAGTTTCCAATGAGTACGTATATGTCTTTACTCTGCAAAACTGTATTTCCTTATGAAGTGGTATTCTTACATATCCTTTCGAGAGAAAACTGTCCTGTGCCTTCTCTTTTGAGGCTACACACTTAGACATACACGCAACATGAAAGCTTTTCGACTTACAACGTGTTGTTTAGGAAAAACAAGATAATTTCGCACGATGCGGGATTTCCTTAAAACGTGATTTTCTGAAAAATTTTGACGAAAGAAAATTCTCCTTTTGGTTCTCTTTAGATGCTACATGTTAAGACGTACACGCCACAACAATTCTTTTCGAGATACAACGTGTAGTTTTGGAGATACAAGCTAATTTTGTACTATGCGTTATTTCTTCTCGTAAAGAGTTTCCAATGCGTACGTATATGTCTTTACTCTGCAAAACTGTATTTCCTTATGAAGTGGTATTCTTACATATCCTTTCGAGAGAAAACTGTCCTGTGCCTTCTCTTTTGAGGCTACACACTTAGACATACACGCAACATGAAAGCTTTTCGACTTACAACGTGTTGTTTAGGAAAAACAAGATAATTTCGCACGATGCGGGATTTCCTTAAAACGTGATTTTCTGAAAAATTTTGACGAAAGAAAATTCTCCTTTTCGTTCTCTTTAGATGCTACATGTTAAGACGTACACGCCACAACAATTCTTTTCGAGATACAACGTGTAGTTTTGGAGATAAAAGCTAATTTTGTACTATGCGTTATTTCTTCTCGTAAAGAGTTTCCAATGCTTACGTATATGTCTTTACTCTGCAAAACTGTATTTCCTTATGAAGTGGTATTCTTACATATCCTTTCGAGAGAAAACTGTCCTGTGCCTTCTCTTTTGAGGCTACACACTTAGACATACACGCAACATGAAAGCTTTTCGACTTACAACGTGTTGTTTAGGAAAAACTAGATAATTTCGCACGATGCGGGATTTCCTTAAAACGTGATTTTCTGAAAAATTTTGACGAAAGAAAATTCTCCTTTTGGTTCTCTTTAGATGCTACATGTTAAGACGTACACGCCACAACAATTCTTTTCGAGATACAACGTGTAGTTTTGGAGATACAAGCTAATTTTGTACTATGCGTTGTTTCTTATCGTAAAGAGTTTCCAATGCGTACGTATATGTCTTTACTCTGCAAAACTGTATTTCCTTATGAAGTGGTATTCTTACATATCCTTTCGAGAGAAAACTGTCCTGTGCCTTCTCTTTTGAGGCTACACTCTTAGACATAAACGCAACATGAAAGCTTTTCGACTTACAACGTGTTGTTTAGGAAAAACAAGATAATTTCGCACGATGCGGGATTTACTTAAAACGTGATTTTCTGAAAAATTTTGACGAAAGAAAATTCTCCTTTTGGTTCTCTTTAGATGCTACATGTTAAGACGTACACGCCACAACAATTCTTTTCGAGATACAACGTGTAGTTTTGGAGATACAAGCTAATTTTGTACTATGCGTTATTTCTTCTCGTAAAGAGTTTCCAATGCGTACGTATATGTCTTTACTCTGCAAAACTGTATTTCCTTATGAAGTGGTATTCTTACATATCCTTTCGAGAGAAAACTGTCCTGTGCCTTCTCTTTTGAGGCTACACACTTAGACATACACGCAACATGAAAGCTTTTCGACTTACAACGTGTTGTTTAGGAAAAACAAGATAATTTCGCACGATGCGGGATTTCCTTAAAACGTGATTTTCTGAAAAATTTTGACGAAAGAAAATTCTCCTTTTGGTTCTCTTTAGATGCTACATGTTAAGACGTACACGCCACAACAATTCTTTTCGAGATACAACGTGTAGTTTTGGAGATACAAGCTAATTTTGTACTATGTGTTATTTCTTCTCGTAAAGAGTTTCCAATGCGTACGTATATGTCTTTACTCTGGAAAACTGTATTTCCTTATGAAGTGGTATTCTTACATATCCTTTCGAGAGAAAACTGTCCTGTGCCTTCTCGTTTGAGGCTACACACTTAGACATACACGCAACATGAAAGCTTTTCGACTTACAACGTGTTGTTTAGGAAAAACAAGATAATTTCGCACGATGCGGGATTTCCTTAAAACGTGATTTTCTGAAAAATTTTGACGAAAGAAAATTCTCCTTTTGGTTCTCTTTAGATGCTACATGTTAAGACGTACACGCAACAACAATTCTTTTCGAGATACAACGTGTAGTTTTGGAGATACAAGCTAATTTTGTACTATGCGTTATTTCTTCTCGTAAAGAGTTTCCAATGCGTACATATATGTCTTTACTCTGCAAAACTGTATTTCCTTATGAAGTGGTATTCTTACATATCCTTTCGAGAGAAAACTGTCCTGTGCCTTCTCTTTTGAGGCTACACTCTTAGACATACACGCAACATGAAAGCTTTTCGACTTACAACGTGTTGTTTAGGAAAAACAAGATAATTTCGTACGATGCGGGATTTCCTTAAAACGTGATTTTCTGAAAAATTTTGACGAAAGAAAATTCTCCTTTTGGTTCTCTTTAGATGCTACATGTTAAGACGTACACGCCACAACAATTCTTTTCGAGATACAACGTGTAGTTTTGGAGATACAAGCTAATTTTGTACTATGCGTTATTTCTTCTCGTAAAGAGTTTCCAATGCGTACGTATATGTCTTTACTCTGCAAAACTGTATTTCCTTATGAAGTGGTATTCTTACATATCCTTTCGAGAGAAAACTGTCCTGTGCCTTCTCTTTTGAGGCTACACACTTAGACATACACGCAACATGAAAGCTTTTCGACTTACAATGTGTTGTTTAGGAAAAACAAGATAATTTCGCACGATGCGGGATTTCCTTAAAACGTGATTTTCTGAAAAATTTTGACGAAAGAAAATTCTCCTTTTGGTTCTCTTTAGATGCTACATGTTAAGACGTACACGCAACAACAATTCTTTTCGAGATACAACGTGTAGTTTTGGAGATACAAGCTAATTTTGTACTATGCGTTATTTCTTCTCGTAAAGAGTTTCCAATGCGTACATATATGTCTTTACTCTGCAAAACTGTATTTCCTTATGAAGTGGTATTCTTACATATCCTTTCGAGAGAAAACTGTCCTGTGCCTTCTCTTTTGAGGCTACACTCTTAGACATACACGCAACATGAAAGCTTTTCGACTTACAACGTGTTGTTTAGGAAAAACAAGATAATTTCATACGATGCGGGATTTCCTTAAAACGTGATTTTCTGAAAAATTTTGACGAAAGAAAATTCTCCTTTTGGTTCTCTTTAGATGCTACATGTTAAGACGTACACGCCACAACAATTCTTTTCGAGATACAACGTGTAGTTTTGGAGATACAAGCTAATTTTGTACTATGCGTTATTTCTTCTCGTAAAGAGTTTCCAATGCGTACGTATATGTCTTTACTCTGCAAAACTGTATTTCCTTATGAAGTGGTATTCTTACATATCCTTTCGAGAGAAAACTGTCCTGTGCCTTCTCTTTTGAGGCTACACACTTAGACATACACGCAACATGAAAGCTTTTCGACTTACAATGTGTTGTTTAGGAAAAACAAGATAATTTCGCACGATGCGGGATTTCCTTAAAACGTGATTTTCTGAAAAATTTTGACGAAAGAAAATTCTCCTTTTGGTTCTCTTTAGATGCTACATGTTAAGACGTACACGCAACAACAATTCTTTTCGAGATACAACGTGTAGTTTTGGAGATACAAGCTAATTTTGTACTATGCGTTATTTCTTCTCGTAAAGAGTTTCCAATGCGTACGTATATGTCTTTACTCTGCAAAACTGTATTTCCTTATGAAGTGGTATTCTTACATATCCTTTCGAGAGAACACTGTCCTGTGCCTTCTCTTTTGAGGCTACACACTTAGACATACATGCAACATGAAAGCTTTTCGACTTACAACGTGTTGTTTAGGAAAAACAAGATAATTTCGCACGATGCGGGATTTCCTTAAAACGTGATTTTCTGAAAAATTTTGACGAAAGAAAATTCTCCTTTTGGTTCTCTTTAGATGCTACATGTTAAGACGTACACGCCACAACAATTCTTTTCGAGATACAACGTGTAGTTTTGGAGATACAAGCTAATTTTGTACTATGCGTTATTTCTTCTCGTAAGGAGTTTCCAATGCGTACGTATATGTCTTTACTCTGCAAAACTGTATTTCCTTATGAAGTGGTATTCTTACATATCCTTTCGAGAGAAAACTGTCCTGTGCCTTCTCTTTTGAGGCTACACACTTAGACATACACGCAACATGAAAGCTTTTCGACTTACAACGTGTTGTTTAGGAAAAACAAGATAATTTCGCACGATGCGGGATTTCCTTAAAACGTGATTTTCTGAAAAATTTTGACGAAAGAAAATTCTCCTTTTGGTTCTCTTTAGATGCTACATGTTAAGACGTACACGCCACAACAATTCTTTTCGAGATACAACGTGTAGTTTTGGAGATACAAGCTAATTTTGTACTATGCGTTATTTCTTCTCGTAAAGAGTTTCCAATGAGTACGTATATGTCTTTACTCTGCAAAACTGTATTTCCTTATGAAGTGGTATTCTTACATATCTTTTCGAGAGAAAACTGTCCTGTGCCTTCTCTTTTGAGGCTACACACTTAGACATACACGCAACATGAAAGCTTTTCGACTTACAACGTGTTGTTTAGGAAAAACAAGATAATTACGCACGATGCGGGATTTCCTTAAAACGTGATTTTCTGAAAAATTTTGACGAAAGAAAATTCTCCTTTTGGTTCTCTTTAGATGCTACATGTTAAGACGTACACGCCACAACAATTCTTTTCGAGATACAACGTGTAGTTTTGGAGATACAAGCTAATTTTGTACTATGCGTTATTTCTTCTCGTAAAGAGTTTCCAATGCGTACGTATATGTCTTTACTCTGCAAAACTGTATTTCCTTATGAAGTGGTATTCTTACATATCCTTTCGAGAGAAAACTGTCCTGTGCCTTCTCTTTTGAGGCTACACACTTAGACATACACGCAACATGAAAGCTTTTCGACTTACAACGTGTTGTTTAGGAAAAACAAGATAATTTCGCACGATGCGGGATTTCCTTAAAACGTGATTTTCTGAAAAATTTTGACGAAAGAAAATTCTCCTTTTGGTTCTCTTTAGATGCTACATGTTAAGACGTACACGCCACAACAATTCTTTTCGAGATACAACGTGTAGTTTTGGAGATACAAGCTAATTTTGTACTATGCGTTATTTCTTCTCGTAAAGAGTTTCCAATGCGTACGTATATGTCTTAGTCTGCAAAACTGTATTTCCTTATGAAGTGGTATTCTTACATATCCTTTCGAGAGAAAACTGTCCTGTGCCTTCTCTTTTGAGGCTACACACTTAGACATACACGCAACATGAAAGCTTTTCGACTTACAACGTGTTGTTTAGGAAAAACAAGATAATTTCGCACGATGCGGGATTTCCTTAAAACGTGATTTTCTGAAAAATTTTGACGAAAGAAAATTCTCCTTTTCGTTCTCTTTAGATGCTACATGTTAAGACGTACACGCCACAACAATTCTTTTCGAGATACAACGTGTAGTTTTGGAGATACAAGCTAATTTTGTACTATGCGTTATTCCTTCTCGTAAAGAGTTTCCAATGCGTACGTATATGTCTTTACTCTGCAAAACTGTATTTCCTTATGAAGTGGTATTCTTACATATCCTTTCGAGAGAAAACTGTCCTGTGCCTGCTCTTTTGAGGCTACACACTTAGACATACACGCAACATGAAAGCTTTTCGACTTACAACGTGTTGTTTAGGAAAAACAAGATAATTTCGCACGATGCGGGATTTCCTTAAAACGTGATTTTCTGAAAAATTTTGACGAAAGAAAATTCTCCTTTTGGTTCTCTTTAGATGCTACATGTTAAGACGTACACGCCACAACAATTCTTTTCGAGATACAACGTGTAGTTTTGGAGATACAAGCTAATTTTGTACTATGCGTTATTTCTTCTCGTAAAGAGTTTCCAATGCGTACGTATATGTCTTTACTCTGCAAAACTGTATTTCCTTATGAAGTGGTATTCTTACATATCCTTTCGAGAGAAAACTGTCCTGTGCCTTCTCGTTTGAGGCTACACACTTAGACATACACGCAACATGAAAGCTTTTCGACTTACAACGTGTTGTTTAGGAAAAACAAGATAATTTCGCACGATGCGGGATTTCCTTAAAACGTGATTTTCTGAAAAATTTTGACGAAAGAAAATTCTCCTTTTGGTTCTCTTTAGATGCTACATGTTAAGACGTACACGCAACAACAATTCTTTTCGAGATACAACGTGTAGTTTTGGAGATACAAGCTAATTTTGTACTATGCGTTATTTCTTCTCGTAAAGAGTTTCCAATGCGTACATATATGTCTTTACTCTGCAAAACTGTATTTCCTTATGAAGTGGTATTCTTACATATCCTTTCGAGAGAAAACTGTCCTGTGCCTTCTCTTTTGAGGCTACACTCTTAGACATACACGCAACATGAAAGCTTTTCGACTTACAACGTGTTGTTTAGGAAAAACAAGATAATTTCGCACGATGCGGGATTTCCTTAAAACGTGATTTTCTGAAAAATTTTGACGAAAGAAAATTCTCCTTTTGGTTCTCTTTAGATGCTACATGTTAAGACGTACACGCCACAACAATTCTTTTCGAGATACAACGTGTAGTTTTGGAGATACAAGCTAATTTTGTACTATGCGTTATTTCTTCTCGTAAAGAGTTTCCAATGCGTACGTATATGTCTTTACTCTGCAAAACTGTATTTCCTTATGAAGTGGTATTCTTACATATCCTTTCGAGAGAAAACTGTCCTGTGCCTTCTCTTTTGAGGCTACACACTTAGACATACACGCAACATGAAAGCTTTTCGACTTACAATGTGTTGTTTAGGAAAAACAAGATAATTTCGCACGATGCGGGATTTCCTTAAAACGTGATTTTCTGAAAAATTTTGACGAAAGAAAATTCTCCTTTTGGTTCTCTTTAGATGCTACATGTTAAGACGTACACGCCACAACAATTCTTTTCGAGATACAACGTGTAGTTTTGGAGATACAAGCTAATTTTGTACTATGCGTTGTTTCTTATCGTAAAGAGTTTCCAATGCGTACGTATATGTCTTTACTCTGCAAAACTGTATTTCCTTATGAAGTGGTATTCTTACATATCCTTTCGAGAGAAAACTGTCCTGTGCCTTCTCTTTTGAGGCTACACTCTTAGACATACACGCAACATGAAAGCTTTTCGACTTACAACGTGTTGTTTAGGAAAAACAAGATAATTTCGCACGATGCGGGATTTACTTAAAACGTGATTTTCTGAAAAATTTTGACGAAAGAAAATTCTCCTTTTGGTTCTCTTTAGATGCTACATGTTAAGACGTACACGCCACAACAATTCTTTTCGAGATACAACGTGTAGTTTTGGAGATACAAGCTAATTTTGTACTATGCGTTATTTCTTCTCGTAAAGAGTTTCCAATGCGTACGTATATGTCTTTACTCTGCAAAACTGTATTTCCTTATGAAGTGGTATTCTTACATATCCTTTCGAGAGAAAACTGTCCTGTGCCTTCTCTTTTGAGGCTACACACTTAGACATACACGCAACATGAAAGCTTTTCGACTTACAACGTGTTGTTTAGGAAAAACAAGATAATTTCGCACGATGCGGGATTTCCTTAAAACGTGATTTTCTGAAAAATTTTGACGAAAGAAAATTCTCCTTTTGGTTCTCTTTAGATGCTACATGTTAAGACGTACACGCCACAACAATTCTTTTCGAGATACAACGTGTAGTTTTGGAGATACAAGCTAATTTTGTACTATGCGTTATTTCTTCTCGTAAAGAGTTTCCAATGCGTACGTATATGTCTTTACTCTGCAAAACTGTATTTCCTTATGAAGTGGTATTCTTACATATCCTTTCGAGAGAAAACTGTCCTGTGCCTTCTCTTTTGAGGCTACACACTTAGACATACACGCAACATGAAAGCTTTTCGACTTACAACGTGTTGTTTAGGAAAAACAAGATAATTTCGCACGATGCGGGATTTCCTTAAAACGTGATTTTCTGAAAAATTTTGCGAAAGAAAATTCTCCTTTTGGTTCTCTTTAGATGCTACATGTTAAGACGTACACGCCACAACAATTCTTTTCGAGATACAACGTGTAGTTTTGGAGATACAAGCTAATTTTGTACTATGCGTTGTTTCTTATCGTAAAGAGTTTCCAATGCGTACGTATATGTCTTTACTCTGCAAAACTGTATTTCCTTATGAAGTGGTATTCTTACATATCCTTTCGAGAGAAAACTGTCCTGTGCCTTCTCTTTTGAGGCTACACTCTTAGACATACACGCAACATGAAAGCTTTTCGACTTACAACGTGTTGTTTAGGAAAAACAAGATAATTTCGCACGATGCGGGATTTCCTTAAAACGTGTTTTTCTGAAAAATTTTGACGAAAGAAAATTCTCCTTTGGGTTCTCTTTAGATGCTACATGTTAAGACGTACACGCCACAACAATTCTTTTCGAGATACAACGTGTAGTTTTGGAGATACAAGCTAATTTTGTACTATGCGTTATTTCTTCTCGTAAAGAGTTTCCAATGCGTACGTATATGTCTTTACTCTGCAAAACTGTATTTCCTTATGAAGTGGTATTCTTACATATCCTTTCGAGAGAAAACTGTCCTGTGCCTTCTCTTTTGAGGCTACACACTTAGACATACACACAACATGAAAGCTTTTCGACTTACAATGTGTTGTTTAGGAAAAACAAGATAATTTCGCACGATGCGGGATTTCCTTAAAACGTGATTTTCTGAAAAATTTTGACGAAAGAAAATTCTCCTTTTGGTTCTCTTTAGATGCTACATGTTAAGACGTACACGCCACAACAATTCTTTTCGAGATACAACGTGTAGTTTTGGAGATACAAGCTAATTTTGTACTATGCGTTGTTTCTTATCGTAAAGAGTTTCCAATGCGTACGTATATGTCTTTACTCTGCAAAACTGTATTTCCTTATGAAGTGGTATTCTTACATATCCTTTCGAGAGAAAACTGTCCTGTGCCTTCTCTTTTGAGGCTACACTCTTAGACATACACGCAACATGAAAGCTTTTCGACTTACAACGTGTTGTTTAGGAAAAACAAGATAATTTCGCACGATGCGGGATTTACTTAAAACGTGATTTTCTGAAAAATTTTGACGAAAGAAAATTCTCCTTTTGGTTCTCTTTAGATGCTACATGTTAAGACGTACACGCCACAACAATTCTTTTCGAGATACAACGTGTAGTTTTGGAGATACAAGCTAATTTTGTACTATGCGTTATTTCTTCTCGTAAAGAGTTTCCAATGCGTACGTATATGTCTTTACTCTGCAAAACTGTATTTCCTTATGAAGTGGTATTCTTACATATCCTTTCGAGAGAAAACTGTCCTGTGCCTTCTCTTTTGAGGCTACACACTTAGACATACACGCAACATGAAAGCTTTTCGACTTACAACGTGTTGTTTAGGAAAAACAAGATAATTTCGCACGATGCGGGATTTCCTTAAAACGTGATTTTCTGAAAAATTTTGACGAAAGAAAATTCTCCTTTTGGTTCTCTTTAGATGCTACATGTTAAGACGTACACGCCACAACAATTCTTTTCGAGATACAACGTGTAGTTTTGGAGATACAAGCTAATTTTTTACTATGCGTTATTTCTTCTCGTAAAGAGTTTCCAATGCGTACGTATATGTCTTTACTCTGCAAAACTGTATTTCCTTATGAAGTGGTATTCTTACATATCCTTTCGAGAGAAAACTGTCCTGTGCCTTCTCTTTTGAGGCTACACACTTAGACATACACACAACATGAAAGCTTTTCGACTTACAATGTGTTGTTTAGGAAAAACAAGATAATTTCGCACGATGCGGGATTTCCTTAAAACGTGATTTTCTGAAAAATTTTGACGAAAGAAAATTCTCCTTTTGGTTCTCTTTAGATGCTACATGTTAAGACGTACACGCCACAACAATTCTTTTCGAGATACAACGTGTAGTTTTGGAGATACAAGCTAATTTTGTACTATGCGTTGTTTCTTATCGTAAAGAGTTTCCAATGCGTACGTATATGTCTTTACTCTGCAAAACTGTATTTCCTTATGAAGTGGTATTCTTACATATCCTTTCGAGAGAAAACTGTCCTGTGCCTTCTCTTTTGAGGCTACACTCTTAGACATACACGCAACATGAAAGCTTTTCGACTTACAACGTGTTGTTTAGGAAAAACAAGATAATTTCGCACGATGCGGGATTTACTTAAAACGTGATTTTCTGAAAAATTTTGACGAAAGAAAATTCTCCTTTTGGTTCTCTTTAGATGCTACATGTTAAGACGTACACGCCACAACAATTCTTTTCGAGATACAACGTGTAGTTTTGGAGATACAAGCTAATTTTGTACTATGCGTTATTTCTTCTCGTAAAGAGTTTCCAATGCGTACGTATATGTCTTTACTCTGCAAAACTGTATTTCCTTATGAAGTGGTATTCTTACATATCCTTTCGAGAGAAAACTGTCCTGTGCCTTCTCTTTTGAGGCTACACACTTAGACATACACGCAACATGAAAGCTTTTCGACTTACAACGTGTTGTTTAGGAAAAACAAGATAATTTCGCACGATGCGGGATTTCCTTAAAACGTGATTTTCTGAAAAATTTTGACGAAAGAAAATTCTCCTTTTGGTTCTCTTTAGATGCTACATGTTAAGACGTACACGCCACAACAATTCTTTTCGAGATACAACGTGTAGTTTTGGAGATACAAGCTAATTTTGTACTATGCGTTATTTCTTCTCGTAAAGAGTTTCCAATGCGTACGTATATGTCTTTACTCTGCAAAACTGTATTTCCTTATGAAGTGGTATTCTTACATATCCTTTCGAGAGAAAACTGTCCTGTGCCTTCTCTTTTGAGGCTACACACTTAGACATACACGCAACATGAAAGCTTTTCGACTTACAACGTGTTGTTTAGGAAAAACAAGATAATTTCGCACGATGCGGGATTTCCTTAAAACGTGATTTTCTGAAAAATTTTGACGAAAGAAAATTCTCCTTTTGGTTCTCTTTAGATGCTACATGTTAAGACGTACACGCAACAACAATTCTTTTCGAGATACAACGTGTAGTTTTGGAGATACAAGCTAATTTTGTACTATGCGTTATTTCTTCTCGTAAAGAGTTTCCAATGCGTACGTATATGTCTTTACTCTGCAAAACTGTATTTCCTTATGAAGTGGTATTCTTACATATCCTTTCGAGAGAAAACTGTCCTGTGCCTTCTCTTTTGAGGCTACACTCTTAGACATACACGCAACATGAAAGCTTTTCGACTTACAACGTGTTGTTTAGGAAAAACAAGATAATTTCGCACGATGCGGGATTTCCTTAAAACGTGATTTTCTGAAAAATTTTGACGAAAGAAAATTCTCCTTTTGGTTCTCTTTAGATGCTACATGTTAAGACGTACACGCCACAACAATTCTTTTCGAGATACAACGTGTAGTTTTGGAGATACAAGCTAATTTTGTACTATGCGTTATTTCTTCTCTTAAAGAGTTTCCAATGCGTACGTATATGTCTTTACTCTGCAAAACTGTATTTCCTTATGAAGTGGTATTCTTACATATCCTTTCGAGAGAAAACTGTCCTGTGCCTTCTCTTTTGAGGCTACACTCTTAGACATACACGCAACATGAAAGCTTTTCGACTTACAACGTGTTGTTTAGGAAAAACAAGATAATTTCGCACGATGCGGGATTTACTTAAAACGTGATTTTCTGAAAAATTTTGACGAAAGAAAATTCTCCTTTTGGTTCTCTTTAGATGCTACATGTTAAGACGTACACGCCACAACAATTCTTTTCGAGATACAACGTGTAGTTTTGGAGATACAAGCTAATTTTGTACTATGCGTTATTTCTTCTCGTAAAGAGTTTCCAATGCGTACGTATATGTCTTTACTCTGCAAAACTGTATTTCCTTATGAAGTGGTATTCTTACATATCCTTTCGAGAGAAAACTGTCCTGTGCCTTCTCTTTTGAGGCTACACACTTAGACATACACGCAACATGAAAGCTTTTCGACTTACAACGTGTTGTTTAGGAAAAACAAGATAATTTCGCACGATGCGGGATTTCCTTAAAACGTGATTTTCTGAAAAATTTTGACGAAAGAAAATTCTCCTTTTGGTTCTCTTTAGATGCTACATGTTAAGACGTACACGCCACAACAATTCTTTTCGAGATACAACGTGTAGTTTTGGAGATACAAGCTAATTTTGTACTATGCGTTATTTCTTCTCTTAAAGAGTTTCCAATGCGTACGTATATGTCTTTACTCTGCAAAACTGTATTTCCTTATGAAGTGGTATTCTTACATATCCTTTCGAGAGAAAACTGTCCTGTGCCTTCTCTTTTGAGGCTACACTCTTAGACATACACGCAACATGAAAGCTTTTCGACTTACAACGTGTTGTTTAGGAAAAACAAGATAATTTCGCACGATGCGGGATTTACTTAAAACGTGATTTTCTGAAAAATTTTGACGAAAGAAAATTCTCCTTTTGGTTCTCTTTAGATGCTACATGTTAAGACGTACACGCCACAACAATTCTTTTCGAGATACAACGTGTAGTTTTGGAGATACAAGCTAATTTTGTACTATGCGTTATTTCTTCTCGTAAAGAGTTTCCAATGCGTACGTATATGTCTTTACTCTGCAAAACTGTATTTCCTTATGAAGTGGTATTCTTACATATCCTTTCGAGAGAAAACTGTCCTGTGCCTTCTCTTTTGAGGCTACACACTTAGACATACACGCAACATGAAAGCTTTTCGACTTACAACGTGTTGTTTAGGAAAAACAAGATAATTTCGCACGATGCGGGATTTCCTTAAAACGTGATTTTCTGAAAAATTTTGACGAAAGAAAATTCTCCTTTTGGTTCTCTTTAGATGCTACATGTTAAGACGTACACGCCACAACAATTCTTTTCGAGATACAACGTGTAGTTTTGGAGATACAAGCTAATTTTGTACTATGCGTTATTTCTTCTCTTAAAGAGTTTCCAATGCGTACGTATATGTCTTTACTCTGCAAAACTGTATTTCCTTATGAAGTGGTATTCTTACATATCCTTTCGAGAGAAAACTGTCCTGTGCCTTCTCTTTTGAGGCTACACTCTTAGACATACACGCAACATGAAAGCTTTTCGACTTACAACGTGTTGTTTAGGAAAAACAAGATAATTTCGCACGATGCGGGATTTACTTAAAACGTGATTTTCTGAAAAATTTTGACGAAAGAAAATTCTCCTTTTGGTTCTCTTTAGATGCTACATGTTAAGACGTACACGCCACAACAATTCTTTTCGAGATACAACGTGTAGTTTTGGAGATACAAGCTAATTTTGTACTATGCGTTATTTCTTCTCGTAAAGAGTTTCCAATGCGTACGTATATGTCTTTACTCTGCAAAACTGTATTTCCTTATGAAGTGGTATTCTTACATATCCTTTCGAGAGAAAACTGTCCTGTGCCTTCTCTTTTGAGGCTACACACTTAGACATACACGCAACATGAAAGCTTTTCGACTTACAACGTGTTGTTTAGGAAAAACAAGATAATTTCGCACGATGCGGGATTTCCTTAAAACGTGATTTTCTGAAAAATTTTGACGAAAGAAAATTCTCCTTTTGGTTCTCTTTAGATGCTACATGTTAAGACGTACACGCCACAACAATTCTTTTCGAGATACAACGTGTAGTTTTGGAGATACAAGCTAATTTTGTACTATGCGTTATTTCTTCTCGTAAAGAGTTTCCAATGCGTACGTATATGTCTTTACTCTGCAAAACTGTATTTCCTTATGAAGTGGTATTCTTACATATCCTTTCGAGAGAAAACTGTCCTGTGCCTTCTCTTTTGAGGCTACACACTTAGACATACACGCAACATGAAAGCTTTTCGACTTACAACGTGTTGTTTAGGAAAAACTAGATAATTTCGCACGATGCGGGATTTCCTTAAAACGTGATTTTCTGAAAAATTTTGACGAAAGAAAATTCTCCTTTTGGTTCTCTTTAGATGCTACATGTTAAGACGTACACGCCACAACAATTCTTTTCGAGATACAACGTGTAGTTTTGGAGATACAAGCTAATATTGTACTATGCGTTGTTTCTTATCGTAAAGAGTTTCCAATGCGTACGTATATGTCTTTACTCTGCAAAACTGTATTTCCTTATGAAGTGGTATTCTTACATATCCTTTCGAGAGAAAACTGTCCTGTGCCTTCTCTTTTGAGGCTACACTCTTAGACATACACGCAACATGAAAGCTTTTCGACTTACAACGTGTTGTTTAGGAAAAACAAGATAATTTCGCACGATGCGGGATTTATTTAAAACGTGATTTTCTGAAAAATTTTGACGAAAGAAAATTCTCCTTTTGGTTCTCTTTAGATGCTACATGTTAAGACGTACACGCCACAACAATTCTTTTCGAGATACAACGTGTAGTTTTGGAGATACAAGCTAATTTTGTACTATGCGTTATTTCTTCTCGTAAAGAGTTTCCAATGCGTACGTATATGTCTTTACTCTGCAAAACTGTATTTCCTTATGAAGTGGTATTCTTACATATCCTTTCGAGAGAAAACTGTCCTGTGCCTTCTCTTTTGAGGCTACACACTTAGACATACACGCAACATGAAAGCTTTTCGACTTACAACGTGTTGTTTAGGAAAAACAAGATAATTTCGCACGATGCGGGATTTCCTTAAAACGTGATTTTCTGAAAAATTTTGACGAAAGAAAATTCTCCTTTTGGTTCTCTTTAGATGCTACATGTTAAGACGTACACGCCACAACAATTCTTTTCGAGATACAACGTGTAGTTTTGGAGATACAAGCTAATTTTGTACTATGCGTTATTTCTTCTCGTAAAGAGTTTCCAATGCGTACGTATATGTCTTTACTCTGCAAAACTGTATTTCCTTATGAAGTGGTATTCTTACATATCCTTTCGAGAGAAAACTGTCCTGTGCCTTCTCTTTTGAGGCTACACACTTAGACATACACGCAACATGAAAGCTTTTCGACTTACAACGTGTTGTTTAGGAAAAACAAGATAATTTCGCACGATGCGGGATTTCCTTATAACGTAATTTTCTGAAAAATTTTGACGAAAGAAAATTCTCCTTTTGGTTCTCTTTAGATGCTACATGTTAAGACGTACATGCCACAACAATTCTTTTCGAGATACAACGGGTAGTTTTGGAGATACAAGCTAATTTTGTACTATGCGTTATTTCTTCTCGTAAAGAGTTTCCAATGCGTACGTATATGTCTTTACTCTGCAAAACTGTATTTCCTTATGAAGTGGTATTCTTACATATCCTTTCGAGAGAAAACTGTCCTGTGCCTTCTCTTTTGAGGCTACACACTTAGACATACACGCAACATGAAAGCTTTTCGACTTACAACGTGTTGTTTAGGAAAAACTAGATAATTTCCACGATGCGGGATTTCCTTAAAACGTGATTTTCTGAAAAATTTTGACGAAAGAAAATTCTCCTTTTGGTTCTCTTTAGATGCTACATGTTAAGACGTACACGCCACAACAATTCTTTTCGAGATACAACGTGTAGTTTTGGAGATACAAGCTAATTTTGTACTATGCGTTGTTTCTTATCGTAAAGAGTTTCCAATGCGTACGTATATGTCTTTACTCTGCAAAACTGTATTTCCTTATGAAGTGGTATTCTTACATATCCTTTCGAGAGAAAACTGTCCTGTGCCTTCTCTTTTGAGGCTACACTCTTAGACATACACGCAACATGAAAGCTTTTCGACTTACAACGTGTTGTTTAGGAAAAACAAGATAATTTCGCACGATGCGGGATTTACTTAAAACGTGATTTTCTGAAAAATTTTGACGAAAGAAAATTCTCCTTTTGGTTCTCTTTAGATGCTACATGTTAAGACGTACACGCCACAACAATTCTTTTCGAGATACAACGTGTAGTTTTGGAGATACAAGCTAATTTTGTACTATGAGTTATTTCTTCTCGTAAAGAGTTTCCAATGCGTACGTATATGTCTTTACTCTGCAAAACTGTATTTCCTTATGAAGTGGTATTCTTACATATCCTTTCGAGAGAAAACTGTCCTGTGCCTTCTCTTTTGAGGCTACACACTTAGACATACACGCAACATGAAAGCTTTTCGACTTACAACGTGTTGTTTAGGAAAAACAAGATAATTTCGCACGATGCGGGATTTCCTTAAAACGTGATTTTCTGAAAAATTTTGACGAAAGAAAATTCTCCTTTTGGTTCTCTTTAGATGCTACATGTTAAGACGTACACGCCACAACAATTCTTTTCGAGATACAACGTGTAGTTTTGGAGATACAAGCTAATTTTGTACTATGCGTTATTTCTTCTCGTAAAGAGTTTCCAATGCGTACGTATATGTCTTTACTCTGCAAAACTGTATTTCCTTATGAAGTGGTATTCTTACATATCCTTTCGAGAGAAAACTGTCCTGTGCCTTCTCGTTTGAGGCTACACACTTAGACATACACGCAACATGAAAGCTTTTCGACTTACAACGTGTTGTTTAGGAAAAACAAGATAATTTCGCACGATGCGGGATTTCCTTAAAACGTGATTTTCTGAAAAATTTTGACGAAAGAAAATTCTCCTTTTGGTTCTCTTTAGATGCTACATGTTAAGACGTACACGCAACAACAATTCTTTTCGAGATACAACGTGTAGTTTTGGAGATACAAGCTAATTTTGTACTATGCGTTATTTCTTCTCGTAAAGAGTTTCCAATGCGTACATATATGTCTTTACTCTGCAAAACTGTATTTCCTTATGAAGTGGTATTCTTACATATCCTTTCGAGAGAAAACTGTCCTGTGCCTTCTCTTTTGAGGCTACACTCTTAGACATACACGCAACATGAAAGCTTTTCGACTTACAACGTGTTGTTTAGGAAAAACAAGATAATTTCGCACGATGCGGGATTTCCTTAAAACGTGATTTTCTGAAAAATTTTGACGAAAGAAAATTCTCCTTTTGGTTCTCTTTAGATGCTACATGTTAAGACGTACACGCCACAACAATTCTTTTCGAGATACAACGTGTAGTTTTGGAGATACAAGCTAATTTTGTACTATGCGTTATTTCTTCTCGTAAAGAGTTTCCAATGCGTACGTATATGTCTTTACTCTGCAAAACTGTATTTCCTTATGAAGTGGTATTCTTACATATCCTTTCGAGAGAAAACTGTCCTGTGCCTTCTCTTTTGAGGCTACACACTTAGACATACACACAACATGAAAGCTTTTCGACTTACAATGTGTTGTTTAGGAAAAACAAGATAATTTCGCACGATGCGGGATTTCCTTAAAACGTGATTTTCTGAAAAATTTTGACGAAAGAAAATTCTCCTTTTGGTTCTCTTTAGATGCTACATGTTAAGACGTACACGCCACAACAATTCTTTTCGAGATACAACGTGTAGTTTTGGAGATACAAGCTAATTTTGTACTATGCGTTGTTTCTTATCGTAAAGAGTTTCCAATGCGTACGTATATGTCTTTACTCTGCAAAACTGTATTTCCTTATGAAGTGGTATTCTTACATATCCTTTCGAGAGAAAACTGTCCTGTGCCTTCTCTTTTGAGGCTACACTCTTAGACATACACGCAACATGAAAGCTTTTCGACTTACAACGTGTTGTTTAGGAAAAACAAGATAATTTCGCACGATGCGGGATTTCCTTAAAACGTGATTTTCTGAAAAATTTTGACGAAAGAAAATTCTCCTTTTGGTTCTCTTTAGATGCTACATGTTAAGACGTACACGCCACAACAATTCTTTTCGAGATACAACGTGTAGTTTTGGAGATACAAGCTAATTTTGTACTATGCGTTATTTCTTCTCGTAAAGAGTTTCCAATGCGTACGTATATGTCTTTACTCTGCAAAACTGTATTTCCTTATGAAGTGGTATTCTTACATATCCTTTCGAGAGAAAACTGTCCTGTGCCTTCTCTTTTGAGGCTACACACTTAGACATACACGCAACATGAAAGCTTTTCGACTTACAACGTGTTGTTTAGGAAAAACAAGATAATTTCGCACGATGCGGGATTTCCTTAAAACGTGATTTTCTGAAAAATTTTGACGAAAGAAAATTCTCCTTTTGGTTCTCTTTAGATGCTACATGTTAAGACGTACACGCCACAACAATTCTTTTCGAGATACAACGTGTAGTTTTGGAGATACAAGCTAATTTTGTACTATGCGTTATTTCTTCTCGTAAAGAGTTTCCAATGCGTACGTATATGTCTTTACTCTGCAAAACTGTATTTCCTTATGAAGTGGTATTCTTACATATCCTTTCGAGAGAAAACTGTCCTGTGCCTTCTCTTTTGAGGCTACACACTTAGACATACACGCAACATGAAAGCTTTTCGACTTACAACGTGTTGTTTAGGAAAAACAAGATAATTTCGCACGATGCGGGATTTCCTTAAAACGTGATTTTCTGAAAAATTTTGACGAAAGAAAATTCTCCTTTTGGTTCTCTTTAGATGCTACATGTTAAGACGTACACGCAACAACAATTCTTTTCGAGATACAACGTGTAGTTTTGGAGATGCAAGCTAATTTTGTACTATGCGTTATTTCTTCTCGTAAAGAGTTTCCAATGCGTACATATATGTCTTTACTCTGCAAAACTGTATTTCCTTATGAAGTGGTATTCTTACATATCCTTTCGAGAGAAAACTGTCCTGTGCCTTCTCTTTTGAGGCTACACTCTTAGACATACACGCAACATGAAAGCTTTTCGACTTACAACGTGTTGTTTAGGAAAAACAAGATAATTTCGCACGATGCGGGATTTCCTTAAAACGTGATTTTCTGAAAAATTTTGACGAAAGAAAATTCTCCTTTTGGTTCTCTTTAGATGCTACATGTTAAGACGTACACGCCACAACAATTCTTTTCGAGATACAACGTGTAGTTTTGGAGATACAAGCTAATTTTGTACTATGCGTTATTTCTTCTCGTAAAGAGTTTCCAATGCGTACGTATATGTCTTTACTCTGCAAAACTGTATTTCCTTATGAAGTGGTATTCTTACATATCCTTTCGAGAGAAAACTGTCCTGTGCCTTCTCTTTTGAGGCTACACACTTAGACATACACGCAACATGAAAGCTTTTCGACTTACAATGTGTTGTTTAGGAAAAACAAGATAATTTCGCACGATGCGGGATTTCCTTAAAACGTGATTTTCTGAAAAATTTTGACGAAAGAAAATTCTCCTTTTGGTTCTCTTTAGATGCTACATGTTAAGACGTACACGCCACAACAATTCTTTTCGAGATACAACGTGTAGTTTTGGAGATACAAGCTAATTTTGTACTATGCGTTATTTCTTCTCGTAAAGAGTTTCCAATGCGTACGTATATGTCTTTACTCTGCAAAACTGTATTTCCTTATGAAGTGGTATTCTTACATATCCTTTCGAGAGAAAACTGTCCTGTGCCTTCTCTTTTGAGGCTACACACTTAGACATACACGCAACATGAAAGCTTTTCGACTTACAACGTGTTGTTTAGGAAAAACAAGATAATTTCGCACGATGCGGGATTTCCTTATAACGTAATTTTCTGAAAAATTTTGACGAAAGAAAATTCTCCTTTTGGTTCTCTTTAGATGCTACATGTTAAGACGTACATGCCACAACAATTCTTTTCGAGATACAACGGGTAGTTTTGGAGATACAAGCTAATTTTGTACTATGCGTTATTTCTTCTCGTAAAGAGTTTCCAATGCGTACGTATATGTCTTTACTCTGCAAAACTGTATTTCCTTATGAAGTGGTATTCTTACATATCCTTTCGAGAGAAAACTGTCCTGTGCCTTCTCTTTTGAGGCTACACACTTAGACATACACGCAACATGAAAGCTTTTCGACTTACAACGTGTTGTTTAGGAAAAACAAGATAATTTCGCACGATGCGGGATTTCCTTAAAACGTGATTTTCTGAAAAATTTTGACGAAAGAAAATTCTCCTTTTGGTTCTCTTTAGATGCTACATGTTAAGACGTACACGCCACAACAATTCTTTTCGAGATACAACGTGTAGTTTTGGAGATACAAGCTAATTTTGTACTATGCGTTATTTCTTCTTGTAAAGAGTTTCCAATGCGTACGTATAAGTCTTTACTCTGCAAAACTGTATTTCCTTATGAAGTGGTATTCTTACATATCCTTTCGAGAGAAAACTGTCCTGTGCCTTCTCTTTTGAGGCTACACACTTAGACATACACGCAACATGAAAGCTTTTCGACTTACAATGTGTTGTTTAGGAAAAACAAGATAATTTCGCACGATGCGGGATTTCCTTAAAACGTGATTTTCTGAAAAATTTTGACGAAAGAAAATTCTCCTTTTGGTTCTCTTTAGATGCTACATGTTAAGACGTACACGCCACAACAATTCTTTTCGAGATACAACGTGTAGTTTTGGAGATACAAGCTAATTTTGTACTATGCGTTATTTCTTCTCGTAAAGAGTTTCCAATGCGTACGTATATGTCTTTACTCTGCAAAACTGTATTTCCTTATGAAGTGGTATTCTTACATATCCTTTCGAGAGAAAACTGTCCTGTGCCTTCTCTTTTGAGGCTACACACTTAGACATACACGCAACATGAAAGCTTTTCGACTTACAACGTGTTGTTTAGGAAAAACAAGATAATTTCGCACGATGCGGGATTTCCTTATAACGTAATTTTCTGAAAAATTTTGACGAAAGAAAATTCTCCTTTTGGTTCTCTTTAGATGCTACATGTTAAGACGTACATGCCACAACAATTCTTTTCGAGATACAACGGGTAGTTTTGGAGATACAAGCTAATTTTGTACTATGCGTTATTTCTTCTCGTAAAGAGTTTCCAATGCGTACGTATATGTCTTTACTCTGCAAAACTGTATTTCCTTATGAAGTGGTATTCTTACATATCCTTTCGAGAGAAAACTGTCCTGTGCCTTCTCTTTTGAGGCTACACACTTAGACATACACGCAACATGAAAGCTTTTCGACTTACAACGTGTTGTTTAGGAAAAACTAGATAATTTCGCACGATGCGGGATTTCCTTAAAACGTGATTTTCTGAAAAATTTTGACGAAAGAAAATTCTCCTTTTGGTTCTCTTTAGATGCTACATGTTAAGACGTACACGCCACAACAATTCTTTTCGAGATACAACGTGTAGTTTTGGAGATACAAGCTAATTTTGTACTATGCGTTGTTTCTTATCGTAAAGAGTTTCCAATGCGTACGTATATGTCTTTACTCTGCAAAACTGTATTTCCTTATGAAGTGGTATTCTTACATATCCTTTCGAGAGAAAACTGTCCTGTGCCTTCTCTTTTGAGGCTACACTCTTAGACATACACGCAACATGAAAGCTTTTCGACTTACAACGTGTTGTTTAGGAAAAACAAGATAATTTCGCACGATGCGGGATTTACTTAAAACGTGATTTTCTGAAAAATTTTGACGAAAGAAAATTCTCCTTTTGGTTCTCTTTAGATGCTACATGTTAAGACGTACACGCCACAACAATTCTTTTCGAGATACAACGTGTAGTTTTGGAGATACAAGCTAATTTTGTACTATGCGTTATTTCTTCTCGTAAAGAGTTTCCAAAGCGTACGTATATGTCTTTACTCTGCAAAACTGTATTTCCTTATGAAGTGGTATTCTTACATATCCTTTCGAGAGAAAACTGTCCTGTGCCTTCTCTTTTGAGGCTACACACTTAGACATACACGCAACATGAAAGCTTTTCGACTTACAACGTGTTGTTTAGGAAAAACAAGATAATTTCGCACGATGCGGGATTTCCTTAAAACGTGATTTTCTGAAAAATTTTGACGAAAGAAAATTCTCCTTTTGGTTCTCTTTAGATGCTACATGTTAAGACGTACACGCCACAACAATTCTTTTCGAGATACAACGTGTAGTTTTGGAGATACAAGCTAATTTTGTACTATGCGTTATTTCTTCTCGTAAAGAGTTTCCAATGCGTACGTATATGTCTTTACTCTGCAAAACTGTATTTCCTTATGAAGTGGTATTCTTACATATCCTTTCGAGAGAAAACTGTCCTGTGCCTTCTCGTTTGAGGCTACACACTTAGACATACACGCAACATGAAAGCTTTTCGACTTACAACGTGTTGTTTAGGAAAAACAAGATAATTTCGCACGATGCGGGATTTCCTTAAAACGTGATTTTCTGAAAAATTTTGACGAAAGAAAATTCTCCTTTTGGTTCTCTTTAGATGCTACATGTTAAGACGTACACGCAACAACAATTCTTTTCGAGATACAACGTGTAGTTTTGGAGATACAAGCTAATTTTGTACTATGCGTTATTTCTTCTCGTAAAGAGTTTCCAATGCGTACATATATGTCTTTACTCTGCAAAACTGTATTTCCTTATGAAGTGGTATTCTTACATATCCTTTCGAGAGAAAACTGTCCTGTGCCTTCTCTTTTGAGGCTACACTCTTAGACATACACGCAACATGAAAGCTTTTCGACTTACAACGTGTTGTTTAGGAAAAACAAGATAATTTCGCACGATGCGGGATTTCCTTAAAACGTGATTTTCTGAAAAATTTTGACGAAAGAAAATTCTCCTTTTGGTTCTCTTTAGATGCTACATGTTAAGACGTACACGCCACAACAATTCTTTTCGAGATACAACGTGTAGTTTTGGAGATACAAGCTAATTTTGTACTATGCGTTATTTCTTCTCGTAAAGAGTTTCCAATGCGTACGTATATGTCTTTACTCTGCAAAACTGTATTTCCTTATGAAGTGGTATTCTTACATATCCTTTCGAGAGAAAACTGTCCTGTGCCTTCTCTTTTGAGGCTACACACTTAGACATACACACAACATGAAAGCTTTTCGACTTACAATGTGTTGTTTAGGAAAAACAAGATAATTTCGCACGATGCGGGATTTCCTTAAAACGTGATTTTCTGAAAAATTTTGACGAAAGAAAATTCTCCTTTTGGTTCTCTTTAGATGCTACATGTTAAGACGTACACGCCACAACAATTCTTTTCGAGATACAACGTGTAGTTTTGGAGATACAAGCTAATTTTGTACTATGCGTTGTTTCTTATCGTAAAGAGTTTCCAATGCGTACGTATATGTCTTTACTCTGCAAAACTGTATTTCCTTATGAAGTGGTATTCTTACATAGCCTTTCGAGAGAAAACTGTCCTGTGCCTTCTCTTTTGAGGCTACACTCTTAGACATACACGCAACATGAAAGCTTTTCGACTTACAACGTGTTGTTTAGGAAAAACAAGATAATTTCGCACGATGCGGGATTTACTTAAAACGTGATTTTCTGAAAAATTTTGACGAAAGAAAATTCTCCTTTTGGTTCTCTTTAGATGCTACATGTTAAGACGTACACGCCACAACAATTCTTTTCGAGATACAACGTGTAGTTTTGGAGATACAAGCTAATTTTGTACTATGCGTTATTTCTTCTCGTAAAGAGTTTCCAATGCGTACGTATATGTCTTTACTCTGCAAAACTGTATTTCCTTATGAAGTGGTATTCTTACATATCCTTTCGAGAGAAAACTGTCCTGTGCCTTCTCTTTTGAGGCTACACACTTAGACATACACGCAACATGAAAGCTTTTCGACTTACAACGTGTTGTTTAGGAAAAACAAGATAATTTCGCACGATGCGGGATTTCCTTAAAACGTGATTTTCTGAAAAATTTTGACGAAAGAAAATTCTCCTTTTGGTTCTCTTTAGATGCTACATGTTAAGACGTACACGCCACAACAATTCTTTTCGAGATACAACGTGTAGTTTTGGAGATACAAGCTAATTTTGTACTATGCGTTATTTCTTCTCGTAAAGAGTTTCCAATGCGTACGTATATGTCTTTACTCTGCAAAACTGTATTTCCTTATGAAGTGGTATTCTTACATATCCTTTCGAGAGAAAACTGTCCTGTGCCTTCTCTTTTGAGGCTACACACTTAGACATACACGCAACATGAAAGCTTTTCGACTTACAATGTGTTGTTTAGGAAAAACAAGATAATTTCGCACGATGCGGGATTTCCTTAAAACGTGATTTTCTGAAAAATTTTGACGAAAGAAAATTCTCCTTTTGGTTCTCTTTAGATGCTACATGTTAAGACGTACACGCCACAACAATTCTTTTCGAGATACAACGTGTAGTTTTGGAGATACAAGCTAATTTTGTACTATGCGTTATTTCTTCTCATAAAGAGTTTCCAATGCGTACGTATATGTCTTTACTCTGCAAAACTGTATTTCCTTATGAAGTGGTATTCTTACATATCCTTTCGAGAGAAAACTGTCCTGTGCCTTCTCTTTTGAGGCTACACACTTAGACATACACGCAACATGAAAGCTTTTCGACTTACAACGTGTTGTTTAGGAAAAACAAGATAATTTCGCACGATGCGGGATTTCCTTATAACGTAATTTTCTGAAAAATTTTGACGAAAGAAAATTCTCCTTTTGGTTCTCTTTAGATGCTACATGTTAAGACGTACATGCCACAACAATTCTTTTCGAGATACAACGTGTAGTTTTGGAGATACAAGCTAATTTTGTACTATGCGTTATTTCTTCTCGTAAAGAGTTTCCAATGCGTACGTATATGTCTTTACTCTGCAAAACTGTATTTCCTTATGAAGTGGTATTCTTACATATCCTTTCGAGAGAACACTGTCCTGTGCCTTCTCTTTTGAGGCTACACACTTAGACATACATGCAACATGAAAGCTTTTCGACTTACAACGTGTTGTTTAGGAAAAACAAGATAATTTCGCACGATGCGGGATTTCCTTAAAACGTGATTTTCTGAAAAATTTTGACGAAAGAAAATTCTCCTTTTGGTTCTCTTTAGATGCTACATGTTAAGACGTACACGCCACAACAATTCTTTTCGAGATACAACGTGTAGTTTTGGAGATACAAGCTAATTTTGTACTATGCGTTATTTCTTCTCGTAAGGAGTTTCCAATGCGTACGTATATGTCTTTACTCTGCAAAACTGTATTTCCTTATGAAGTGGTATTCTTACATATCCTTTCGAGAGAAAACTGTCCTGTGCCTTCTCTTTTGAGGCTACACACTTAGACATACACGCAACATGAAAGCTTTTCGACTTACAACGTGTTGTTTAGGAAAAACAAGATAATTTCGCACGATGCGGGATTTCCTTATAACGTAATTTTCTGAAAAATTTTGACGAAAGAAAATTCTCCTTTTGGTTCTCTTTAGATGCTACATGTTAAGACGTACATGCCACAACAATTCTTTTCGAGATACAACGGGTAGTTTTGGAGATACAAGCTAATTTTGTACTATGCGTTATTTCTTCTCGTAAAGAGTTTCCAATGCGTACGTATATGTCTTTACTCTGCAAAACTGTATTTCCTTATGAAGTGGTATTCTTACATATCCTTTCGAGAGAAAACTGTCCTGTGCCTTCTCTTTTGAGGCTACACTCTTAGACATACACGCAACATGAAAGCTTTTCGACTTACAACGTGTTGTTTAGGAAAAACAAGATAATTTCGCACGATGCGGGATTTACTTAAAACGTGATTTTCTGAAAAATTTTGACGAAAGAAAATTCTCCTTTTGGTTCTCTTTAGATGCTACATGTTAAGACGTACACGCCACAACAATTCTTTTCGAGATACAACGTGTAGTTTTGGAGATACAAGCTAATTTTGTACTATGCGTTATTTCTTCTCGTAAAGAGTTTCCAATGCGTACGTATATGTCTTTACTCTGCAAAACTGTATTTCCTTATGAAGTGGTATTCTTACATATCCTTTCGAGAGAAAACTGTCCTGTGCCTTCTCTTTTGAGGCTACACACTTAGACATACACGCAACATGAAAGCTTTTCGACTTACAACGTGTTGTTTAGGAAAAACAAGATAATTTCGCACGATGCGGGATTTCCTTAAAACGTGATTTTCTGAAAAATTTTGACGAAAGAAAATTCTCCTTTTGGTTCTCTTTAGATGCTACATGTTAAGACGTACACGCCACAACAATTCTTTTCGAGATACAACGTGTAGTTTTGGAGATACAAGCTAATTTTGTACTATGCGTTATTTCTTCTCGTAAAGAGTTTCCAATGCGTACGTATATGTCTTTACTCTGCAAAACTGTATTTCCTTATGAAGTGGTATTCTTACATATCCTTTCGAGAGAAAACTGTCCTGTGCCTTCTCTTTTGAGGCTACACACTTAGACATACACGCAACATGAAAGCTTTTCGACTTACAACGTGTTGTTTAGGAAAAACAAGATAATTTCGCACGATGCGGGATTTCCTTAAAACGTGATTTTCTGAAAAATTTTGACGAAAGAAAATTCTCCTTTTGGTTCTCTTTAGATGCTACATGTTAAGACGTACACGCAACAACAATTCTTTTCGAGATACAACGTGTAGTTTTGGAGATACAAGCTAATTTTGTACTATGCGTTATTTCTTCTCGTAAAGAGTTTCCAATGCGTACGTATATGTCTTTACTCTGCAAAACTGTATTTCCTTATGAAGTGGTATTCTTACATATCCTTTCGAGAGAACACTGTCCTGTGCCTTCTCTTTTGAGGCTACACACTTAGACATATATGCAACATGAAAGCTTTTCGACTTACAACGTGTTGTTTAGGAAAAACAAGATAATTTCGCACGATGCGGGATTTCCTTAAAACGTGATTTTCTGAAAAATTTTGACGAAAGAAAATTCTCCTTTTGGTTCTCTTTAGATGCTACATGTTAAGACGTACACGCCACAACAATTCTTTTCGAGATACAACGTGTAGTTTTGGAGATACAAGCTAATTTTGTACTATGCGTTATTTCTTCTCGTAAAGAGTTTCCAATGCGTACGTATATGTCTTTACTCTGCAAAACTGTATTTCCTTATGAAGTGGTATTCTTACATATCCTTTCGAGAGAAAACTGTCCTGTGCCTTCTCTTTTGAGGCTACACACTTAGACATACACGCAACATGAAAGCTTTTCGACTTACAACGTGTTGTTTAGGAAAAACAAGATAATTTCGCACGATGCGGGATTTCCTTATAACGTAATTTTCTGAAAAATTTTGACGAAAGAAAATTCTCCTTTTGGTTCTCTTTAGATGCTACATGTTAAGACGTACATGCCACAACAATTCTTTTCGAGATACAACGGGTAGTTTTGGAGATACAAGCTAATTTTGTACTATGCGTTATTTCTTCTCGTAAAGAGTTTCCAATGCGTACGTATATGTCTTTACTCTGCAAAACTGTATTTCCTTATGAAGTGGTATTCTTACATATCCTTTCGAGAGAAAACTGTCCTGTGCCTTCTCTTTTGAGGCTACACACTTAGACATACACGCAACATGAAAGCTTTTCGACTTACAACGTGTTGTTTAGGAAAAACTAGATAATTTCGCACGATGCGGGATTTCCTTAAAACGTGATTTTCTGAAAAATTTTGACGAAAGAAAATTCTCCTTTTGGTTCTCTTTAGATGCTACATGTTAAGACGTACACGCCACAACAATTCTTTTCGAGATACAACGTGTAGTTTTGGAGATACAAGCTAATTTTGTACTATGCGTTGTTTCTTATCGTAAAGAGTTTCCAATGCGTAAGTATATGTCTTTACTCTGCAAAACTGTATTTCCTTATGAAGTGGTATTCTTACATATCCTTTCGAGAGAAAACTGTCCTGTGCCTTCTCTTTTGAGGCTACACTCTTAGACATACACGCAACATGAAAGCTTTTCGACTTACAACGTGTTGTTTAGGAAAAACAAGATAATTTCGCACGATGCGGGATTTACTTAAAACGTGATTTTCTGAAAAATTTTGACGAAAGAAAATTCTCCTTTTGGTTCTCTTTAGATGCTACATGTTAAGACGTACACGCCACAACAATTCTTTTCGAGATACAACGTGTAGTTTTGGAGATACAAGCTAATTTTGTACTATGCGTTATTTCTTCTCGTAAAGAGTTTCCAATGCGTACGTATATGTCTTTACTCTGCAAAACTGTATTTCCTTATGAAGTGGTATTCTTACATATCCTTTCGAGAGAAAACTGTCCTGTGCCTTCTCTTTTGAGGCTACACACTTAGACATACACGCAACATGAAAGCTTTTCGACTTACAACGTGTTGTTTAGGAAAAACAAGATAATTTCGCACGATGCGGGATTTCCTTAAAACGTGATTTTCTGAAAAATTTTGACGAAAGAAAATTCTCCTTTTGGTTCTCTTTAGATGCTACATGTTAAGACGTACACGCCACAACAATTCTTTTCGAGATACAACGTGTAGTTTTGGAGATACAAGCTAATTTTGTACTATGCGTTATTTCTTCTCGTAAAGAGTTTCCAATGCGTACGTATATGTCTTTACTCTGCAAAACTGTATTTCCTTATGAAGTGGTATTCTTACATATCCTTTCGAGAGAAAACTGTCCTGTGCCTTCTCGTTTGAGGCTACACACTTAGACATACACGCAACATGAAAGCTTTTCGACTTACAACGTGTTGTTTAGGAAAAACAAGATAATTTCGCACGATGCGGGATTTCCTTAAAACGTGATTTCTGAAAAATTTTGACGAAAGAAAATTCTCCTTTTGGTTCTCTTTAGATGCTACATGTTAAGACGTACACGCAACAACAATTCTTTTCGAGATACAACGTGTAGTTTTGGAGATACAAGCTAATTTTGTACTATGCGTTATTTCTTCTCGTAAAGAGTTTCCAATGCGTACATATATGTCTTTACTCTGCAAAACTGTATTTCCTTATGAAGTGGTATTCTTACATATCCTTTCGAGAGAAAAACTGTCCTGTGCCTTCTCTTTTGAGGCTACACTCTTAGACATACACGCAACATGAAAGCTTTTCGACTTACAACGTGTTGTTTAGGAAAAACAAGATAATTTCGCACGATGCGGGATTTCCTTAAAACGTGATTTTCTGAAAATTTTGACGAAAGAAAATTCTCCTTTTGGTTCTCTTTAGATGCTACATGTTAAGACGTACACGCCACAACAATTCTTTTCGAGATACAACGTGTAGTTTTGGAGATACAAGCTAATTTTGTACTATGCGTTATTTCTTCTCCTAAAGAGTTTCCAATGCGTACGTATATGTCTTTACTCTGCAAAACTGTATTTCCTTATGAAGTGGTATTCTTACATATCCTTTCGAGAGAAAACTGTCCTGTGCCTTCTCTTTTGAGGCTACACACTTAGACATACACGCAACATGAAAGCTTTTCGACTTACAATGTGTTGTTTAGGAAAAACAAGATAATTTCGCACGATGCGGGATTTCCTTAAAACGTGATTTTCTGAAAAATTTTGACGAAAGAAAATTCTCCTTTTGGTTCTCTTTAGATGCTACATGTTAAGACGTACACGCCACAACAATTCTTTTCGAGATACAACGTGTAGTTTTGGAGATACAAGCTAATTTTGTACTATGCGTTATTTCTTCTCATAAAGAGTTTCCAATGCGTACGTATATGTCTTTACTCTGCAAAACTGTATTTCCTTATGAAGTGGTATTCTTACATATCCTTTCGAGAGAAAACTGTCCTGTGCCTTCTCTTTTGAGGCTACACACTTAGACATACACGCAACATGAAAGCTTTTCGACTTACAACGTGTTGTTTAGGAAAAACAAGATAATTTCGCACGATGCGGGATTTCCTTATAACGTAATTTTCTGAAAAATTTTGACGAAAGAAAATTCTCCTTTTGGTTCTCTTTAGATGCTACATGTTAAGACGTACATGCCACAACAATTCTTTTCGAGATACAACGTGTAGTTTTGGAGATACAAGCTAATTTTGTACTATGCGTTATTTCTTCTCGTAAAGAGTTTCCAATGCGTACGTATATGTCTTTACTCTGCAAAACTGTATTTCCTTATGAAGTGGTATTCTTACATATCCTTTCGAGAGAACACTGTCCTGTGCCTTCTCTTTTGAGGCTACACACTTAGACATACATGCAACATGAAAGCTTTTCGACTTACAACGTGTTGTTTAGGAAAAACAAGATAATTTCGCACGATGCGGGATTTCCTTAAAACGTGATTTTCTGAAAAATTTTGACGAAAGAAAATTCTCCTTTTGGTTCTCTTTAGATGCTACATGTTAAGACGTACACGCCACAACAATTCTTTTCGAGATACAACGTGTAGTTTTGGAGATACAAGCTAATTTTGTACTATGCGTTATTTCTTCTCGTAAGGAGTTCCAATGCGTACGTATATGTCTTTACTCTGCAAAACTGTATTTCCTTATGAAGTGGTATTCTTACATATCCTTTCGAGAGAAAACTGTCCTGTGCCTTCTCTTTTGAGGCTACACACTTAGACATACACGCAACATGAAAGCTTTTCGACTTACAACGTGTTGTTTAGGAAAAACAAGATAATTTCGCACGATGCGGGATTTCCTTATAACGTAATTTTCTGAAAAATTTTGACGAAAGAAAATTCTCCTTTTGGTTCTCTTTAGATGCTACATGTTAAGACGTACATGCCACAACAATTCTTTTCGAGATACAACGGGTAGTTTTGGAGATACAAGCTAATTTTGTACTATGCGTTATTTCTTCTCGTAAAGAGTTTCCAATGCGGTACGTATATGTCTTTACTCTGCAAAACTGTATTTCCTTATGAAGTGGTATTCTTACATATCCTTTCGAGAGAAAACTGTCCTGTGCCTTCTCTTTTGAGGCTACACACTTAGACATACACGCAACATGAAAGCTTTTCGACTTACAACGTGTTGTTTAGGAAAAACAAGATAATTTCGCACGATGCGGGATTTCCTTAAAACGTGATTTTCTGAAAAATTTTGACGAAAGAAAATTCTCCTTTTGGTTCTCTTTAGATGCTACATGTTAAGACGTACACGCCACAACAATTCTTTTCGAGATACAACGTGTAGTTTTGGAGATACAAGCTAATTTTGTACTATGCGTTATTTCTTCTCGTAAAGAGTTTCCAATGCGTACGTATATGTCTTTACTCTGCAAAACTGTATTTCCTTATGAAGTGGTATTCTTACATATCCTTTCGAGAGAACACTGTCCTGTGCCTTCTCTTTTGAGGCTACACACTTAGACATACATGCAACATGAAAGCTTTTCGACTTACAACGTGTTGTTTAGGAAAAACAAGATAATTTCGCACGATGCGGGATTTCCTTAAAACGTGATTTTCTGAAAAATTTTGACGAAAGAAAATTCTCCTTTTGGTTCTCTTTAGATGCTACATGTTAAGACGTACACGCCACAACAATTCTTTTCGAGATACAACGTGTAGTTTTGGAGATACAAGCTAATTTTGTACTATGCGTTATTTCTTCTCGTAAAGAGTTTCCAATGCGTACGTATATGTCTTTACTCTGCAAAACTGTATTTCCTTATGAAGTGGTATTCTTACATATCCTTTCGAGAGAAAACTGTCCTGTGCCTTCTCTTTTGAGGCTACACACTTAGACATACACGCAACATGAAAGCTTTTCGACTTACAACGTGTTGTTTAGGAAAAACAAGATAATTTCGCACGATGCGGGATTTCCTTAAAACGTGATTTTCTGAAAAATTTTGACGAAAGAAAATTCTCCTTTTGGTTCTCTTTAGATGCTACATGTTAAGACGTACACGCCACAACAATTCTTTTCGAGATACAACGTGTAGTTTTGGAGATACAAGCTAATTTTGTACTATGCGTTATTTCTTCTCGTAAAGAGTTTCCAATGAGTACGTATATGTCTTTACTCTGCAAAAGTGTATTTCCTTATGAAGTGGTATTCTTACATATCCTTTCGAGAGAAAACTGTCCTGTGCCTTCTCTTTTGAGGCTACACACTTAGACATACACGCAACATGAAAGCTTTTCGACTTACAACGTGTTGTTTAGGAAAAACAAGATAATTTCGCACGATGCGGGATTTCCTTAAAACCTGATTTTCTGAAAAATTTTGACGAAAGAAAATTCTCCTTTTGGTTCTCTTTAGATACTACATGTTAAGACGTACACGCCACAACAATTCTTTTCGAGATACAACGTGTAGTTTTGGAGATACAAGCTAATTTTGTACTATGCGTTATTTCTTCTCGTAAAGAGTTTCCAATGCGTACGTATATGTCTTTACTCTGCAAAACTGTATTTCCTTATGAAGTGGTATTCTTACATATCCTTTCGAGAGAAAACTGTCCTGTGCCTTCTCTTTTGAGGCTACACACTTAGACATACACGCAACATGTAAGCTTTTCGACTTACAACGTGTTGTTTAGGAAAAACAAGATAATTTCGCACGATGCGGGATTTCCTTAAAACGTGATTTTCTGAAAAATTTTGACGAAAGAAAATTCTCCTTTTGGTTCTCTTTAGATGCTACATGTTAAGACGTACACGCCACAACAATTCTTTTCGAGATACAACGTGTAGTTTTGGAGATACAAGCTAATTTTTTACTATGCGTTATTTCTTCTCGTAAAGAGTTTCCAATGCGTACGTATATGTCTTTACTCTGCAAAACTGTATTTCCTTATGAAGTGGTATTCTTACATATCCTTTCGAGAGAAAACTGTCCTGTGCCTTCTCTTTTGAGGCTACACACTTAGACATACACGCAACATGAAAGCTTTTCGACTTACAACGTGTTGTTTAGGAAAAACAAGATAATTTCGCACGATGCGGGATTTCCTTATAACGTAATTTTCTGAAATATTTTGACGAAAGAAAATTCTCCTTTTGGTTCTCTTTAGATGCTACATGTTAAGACGTACATGCCACAACAATTCTTTTCGAGATACAACGGGTAGTTTTGGAGATACAAGCTAATTTTGTACTATGCGTTATTTCTTCTCGTAAAGAGTTTCCAATGCGTACGTATATGTCTTTACTCTGCAAAACTGTATTTCCTTATGAAGTGGTATTCTTACATATCCTTTCGAGAGAAAACTGTCCTGTGCCTTCTCTTTTGAGGCTACACACTTAGACATACACGCAACATGAAAGCTTTTCGACTTACAACGTGTTGTTTAGGAAAAACAAGATAATTTCGCACGATGCGGGATTTCCTTAAAACGTGATTTTCTGAAAAATTTTGACGAAAGAAAATTCTCCTTTTGGTTCTCTTTAGATGCTACATGTTAAGACGTACACGCAACAACAATTCTTTTCGAGATACAACGTGTAGTTTTGGAGATACAAGCTAATTTTGTACTATGCGTTATTTCTTCTCGTAAAGAGTTTCCAATGCGTACGTATATGTCTTTACTCTGCAAAACTGTATTTCCTTATGAAGTGGTATTCTTACATATCCTTTCGAGAGAACACTGTCCTGTGCCTTCTCTTTTGAGGCTACACACTTAGACATACATGCAACATGAAAGCTTTTCGACTTACAACGTGTTGTTTAGGAAAAACAAGATAATTTCGCACGATGCGGGATTTCCTTAAAACGTGATTTTCTGAAAAATTTTGACGAAAGAAAATTCTCCTTTTGGTTCTCTTTAGATGCTACATGTTAAGACGTACACGCCACAACAATTCTTTTCGAGATACAACGTGTAGTTTTGGAGATACAAGCTAATTTTGTACTATGCGTTATTTCTTCTCGTAAAGAGTTTCCAATGAGTACGTATATGTCTTTACTCTGCAAAACTGTATTTCCTTATGAAGTGGTATTCTTACATATCCTTTCGAGAGAAAACTGTCCTGTGCCTTCTCTTTTGAGGCTACACACTTAGACATACACGCAACATGAAAGCTTTTCGACTTACAACGTGTTGTTTAGGAAAAACAAGATAATTTCGCACGATGCGGGATTTCCTTAAAACCTGATTTTCTGAAAAATTTTGACGAAAGAAAATTCTCCTTTTGGTTCTCTTTAGATGCTACATGTTAAGACGTACACGCCACAACAATTCTTTTCGAGATACAACGTGTAGTTTTGGAGATACAAGCTAATTTTGTACTATGCGTTATTTCTTCTCGTAAAGAGTTTCCAATGCGTACGTATATGTCTTTACTCTGCAAAACTGTATTTCCTTATGAAGTGGTATTCTTACATATCCTTTCGAGAGAAAACTGTCCTGTGCCTTCTCTTTTGAGGCTACACACTTAGACATACACGCAACATGAAAGCTTTTCGACTTACAACGTGTTGTTTAGGAAAAACAAGATAATTTCGCACGATGCGGGATTTACTTAAAACGTGATTTTCTGAAAAATTTTGACGAAAGAAAATTCTCCTTTTGGTTCTCTTTAGATGCTACATGTTAAGACGTACACGCCACAACAATTCTTTTCGAGATACAACGTGTAGTTTTGGAGATACAAGCTAATTTTGTACTATGCGTTATTTCTTCTCATAAAGAGTTTCCAATGCGTACGTATATGTCTTTACTCTGCAAAACTGTATTTCCTTATGAAGTGGTATTCTTACATATCCTTTCGAGAGAAAACTGTCCTGTGCCTTCTCTTTTGAGGATACACACTTAGACATACACGCAACATGAAAGCTTTTCGACTTACAACGTGTTGTTTAGGAAAAACAAGATAATTTCGCACGATGCGGGATTTCCTTAAAACGTGATTTTCTGAAAAATTTTGACGAAAGAAAATTCTCCTTTTGGTTCTCTTTAGATGCTACATGTTAAGACGTACACGCCACAACAATTCTTTTCGAGATACAACGTGTAGTTTTGGAGATACAAGCTAATTTTGTACTATGCGTTATTTCTTCTCATAAAGAGTTTCCAATGCGTACGTATATGTCTTTACTCTGCAAAACTGTATTTCCTTATGAAGTGGTATTCTTACATATCCTTTCGAGAGAAAACTGTCCTGTGCCTTCTCTTTTGAGGCTACACACTTAGAAATACACGCAACATGAAAGCTTTTCGACTTACAACGTGTTGTTTAGGAAAAACAAGATAATTTCGCACGATGCGGGATTTCCTTAAAACGTGATTTTCTGAAAAATTTTGACGAAAGAAAATTCTCCTTTTGGTTCTCTTTAGATGCTACATGTTAAGACGTACACGCCACAACAATTGTTTTCGAGATACAACGTGTAGTTTTGGAGATAAAAACTAATTTTGTACTATGCGTTATTTCTTCTCGTAATGAGTTTCCAATGCGTACGTATATGTCTTTACTCTGCAAAACTGTATTTCCTTATGAAGTGGTATTCTTACATATCCTTTCGAGAGAAAACTGTCCTGTGCCTTCTCTTTTGAGGCTACACACTTAGACATACACGCAACATGAAAGCTTTTCGACTTACAACGTGTTGTTTAGGAAAAACAAGATAATTTCGCACGATGCGGGATTTCCTTAAAACCTGATTTTCTGAAAAATTTTGACGAAAGAAAATTCTCCTTTTGGTTCTCCTTAGATGCTACATGTTAAGACGTACACGCCACAACAATTCTTTTCGAGATACAACGTGTAGTTTTGGAGATACAAGCTAATTTTGTACTATGCGTTATTTCTTCTCCTAAAGAGTTTCCAATGCGTACGTATATGTCTTTACTCTGCAAAACTGTATTTCCTTATGAAGTGGTATTCTTACATATCCTTTCGAGAGAAAACTGTCCTGTGCCTTCTCTTTTGAGGCTACACACTTAGACATACACGCAACATGAAAGCTTTTCGACTTACAACGTGTTGTTTAGGAAAAACAAGATAATTTCGCACGATGCGGGATTTCCTTAAAACGTGATTTTGTGAAAAATTTTGACGAAAGAAAATTCTCCTTTTGGTTCTCTTTAGATGCTACATGTTAAGACGTACACGCCACAACAATTCTTTTCGAGATACAACGTGTAGTTTTGGAGATACAAGCTAATTTTGTACTATGCGTTATTTCTTCTCGTAAAGAGTTTCCAATGCGTACGTATATGTCTTTACTCTGCAAAACTGTATTTCCTTATGAAGTGGTATTCTTACATATCCTTTCGAGAGAAAACTGTCCTGTGCCTTCTCTTTTGAGGCTACACACTTAGACATACACGCAACATGAAAGCTTTTCGACTTACAATGTGTTGTTTTGGAAAAACAAGATAATTTCGCACGATGCGGGATTTCCTTAAAACGTGATTTTCTGAAAAATTTTGACGAAAGAAAATTCTCCTTTTGGTTCTCTTTAGATGCTACATGTTAAGACGTACACGCCACAACAATTCTTTTCGAGATACAACGTGTAGTTTTGGAGATACAAGCTAATTTTGTACTATGCGTTATTTCTTCTCGTAAAGAGTTTCCAATGCGTACGTATATGTCTTTACTCTGCAAAACTGTATTTCCTTATGAAGTGGTATTCTTACATATCCTTTCGAGAGAAAACTGTCCTGTGCCTTCTCTTTTGAGGCTACACACTTAGACATACACGCAACATGAAAGCTTTTCGACTTACAACGTGTTGTTTAGGAAAAACAAGATAATTTCGCACGATGCGGGATTTACTTAAAACGTGATTTTCTGAAAAATTTTGACGAAAGAAAATTCTCCTTTTGGTTCTCTTTAGATGCTACATGTTAAGACGTACATGCCACAACAATTCTTTTCGAGATACAACGGGTAGTTTTGGAGATACAAGCTAATTTTGTACTATGCGTTATTTCGTCTCGTAAAGAGTTTCCAATGCGTACGTATATGTCTTTACTCTGCAAAACTGTATTTCCTTATGAAGTGGTATTCTTACATATCCTTTCGAGAGAAAACTGTCCTGTGCCTTCTCTTTTGAGGCTACACACTTAGACATACACGCAACATGAAAGCTTTTCGACTTACAACGTGTTGTTTAGGAAAAACAAGATAATTTCGCACGATGCGGGATTTCCTTAAAACGTGATTTTCTGAAAAATTTTGACGAAAGAATATTCTCCTTTTGGTTCTCTTTAGATGCTACATGTTAAGACGTACACGCCACAACAATTCTTTTCGAGATACAACGTGTAGTTTTGGAGATACAAGCTAATTTTGTACTATGCGTTATTTCTTCTCGTAAAGAGTTTCCAATGCGTACGTATATGTCTTTACTCTGCAAAACTGTATTTCCTTATGAAGTGGTATTCTTACATATCCTTTCGAGAGAAAACTGTCCTGTGCCTTCTCTTTTGAGGCTACACACTTAGACATACACGCAACATGAAAGCTTTTCGACTTACAACGTGTTGTTTAGGAAAAACAAGATAATTTCGCACGATGCGGGATTTCCTTAAAACGTGATTTTCTGAAAAATTTTGACGAAAGAAAATTCTCCTTTTGGTTCTCTTTAGATGCTACATGTTAAGACGTACACGCCACAACAATTCTTTTCGAGATACAACGTGTAGTTTTGGAGATACAAGCTAATTTTGTACTATGCGTTATTTCTTCTCGTAAAGAGTTTCCAATGAGTACGTATATGTCTTTACTCTGCAAAACTGTATTTCCTTATGAAGTGGTATTCTTACATATCCTTTCGAGAGAAAACTGTCCTGTGCCTTCTCTTTTGAGGCTACACACTTAGACATACACGCAACATGAAAGCTTTTCGACTTACAACGTGTTGTTTAGGAAAAACAAGATAATTTCGCACGATGCGGGATTTCCTTAAAACCTGATTTTCTGAAAAATTTTGACGAAAGAAAATTCTCCTTTTGGTTCTCTTTAGATACTACATGTTAAGACGTACACGCCACAACAATTCTTTTCGAGATACAACGTGTAGTTTTGGAGATACAAGCTAATTTTGTACTATGCGTTATTTCTTCTCGTAAAGAGTTTCCAATGCGTACGTATATGTCTTTACTCTGCAAAACTGTATTTCCTTATGAAGTGGTATTCTTACATATCCTTTCGAGAGAAAACTGTCCTGTGCCTTCTCTTTTGAGGCTACACACTTAGACATACACGCAACATGTAAGCTTTTCGACTTACAACGTGTTGTTTAGGAAAAACAAGATAATTTCGCACGATGCGGGATTTCCTTAAAACGTGATTTTCTGAAAAATTTTGACGAAAGAAAATTCTCCTTTTGGTTCTCTTTAGATGCTACATGTTAAGACGTACACGCCACAACAATTCTTTTCGAGATACAACGTGTAGTTTTGGAGATACAAGCTAATTTTTTACTATGCGTTATTTCTTCTCGTAAAGAGTTTCCAATGCGTACGTATATGTCTTTACTCTGCAAAACTGTATTTCCTTATGAAGTGGTATTCTTACATATCCTTTCGAGAGAAAACTGTCCTGTGCCTTCTCTTTTGAGGCTACACACTTAGACATACACGCAACATGAAAGCTTTTCGACTTACAACGTGTTGTTTAGGAAAAACAAGATAATTTCGCACGATGCGGGATTTCCTTATAACGTAATTTTCTGAAATATTTTGACGAAAGAAAATTCTCCTTTTGGTGCTCTTTAGATGCTACATGTTAAGACGTACATGCCACAACAATTCTTTTCGAGATACAACGGGTAGTTTTGGAGATACAAGCTAATTTTGTACTATGCGTTATTTCTTCTCGTAAAGAGTTTCCAATGCGTACGTATATGTCTTTACTCTGCAAAACTGTATTTCCTTATGAAGTGGTATTCTTACATATCCTTTCGAGAGAAAACTGTCCTGTGCCTTCTCTTTTGAGGCTACACACTTAGACATACACGCAACATGAAAGCTTTTCGACTTACAACGTGTTGTTTAGGAAAAACAAGATAATTTCGCACGATGCGGGATTTCCTTAAAACGTGATTTTCTGAAAAATTTTGACGAAAGAAAATTCTCCTTTTGGTTCTCTTTAGATGCTACATGTTAAGACGTACACGCAACAACAATTCTTTTCGAGATACAACGTGTAGTTTTGGAGATACAAGCTAATTTTGTACTATGCGTTATTTCTTCTCGTAAAGAGTTTCCAATGCGTACGTATATGTCTTTACTCTGCAAAACTGTATTTCCTTATGAAGTGTTATTCTTACATATCTTTTCGAGAGAACACTGTCCTGTGCCTTCTCTTTTGAGGCTACACACTTAGACATACATGCAACATGAAAGCTTTTCGACTTACAACGTGTTGTTTAGGAAAAACAAGATAATTTCGCACGATGCGGGATTTCCTTAAAACGTGATTTTCTGAAAAATTTTGACGAAAGAAAATTCTCCTTTTGGTTCTCTTTAGATGCTACATGTTAAGACGTACACGCCACAACAATTCTTTTCGAGATACAACGTGTAGTTTTGGAGATACAAGCTAATTTTGTACTATGCGTTATTTCTTCTCGTAAGGAGTTTCCAATGCGTACGTATATGTCTTTACTCTGCAAAACTGTATTTCCTTATGAAGTGGTATTCTTACATATCCTTTCGAGAGAAAACTGTCCTGTGCCTTCTCTTTTGAGGCTACACACTTAGACATACACGCAACATGAAAGCTTTTCGACTTACAACGTGTTGTTTAGGAAAAACAAGATAATTTCGCACGATGCGGGATTTACTTAAAACGTGATTTTCTGAAAAATTTTGACGAAAGAAAATTCTCCTTTTGGTTCTCTTTAGATGCTACATGTTAAGACGTACACGCCACAACAATTCTTTTCGAGATACAACGTGTAGTTTTGGAGATACAAGCTAATTTTGTACTATGCGTTATTTCTTCTCGTAAAGAGTTTCCAATGAGTACGTATATGTCTTTACTCTGCAAAACTGTATTTCCTTATGAAGTGGTATTCTTACATATCCTTTCGAGAGAAAACTGTCCTGTGCCTTCTCTTTTGAGGCTACACACTTAGACATACACGCAACATGAAAGCTTTTCGACTTACAACGTGTTGTTTAGGAAAAACAAGATAATTTCGCACGATGCGGGATTTCCTTAAAACCTGATTTTCTGAAAAATTTTGACGAAAGAAAATTCTCCTTTTGGTTCTCTTTAGATGCTACATGTTAAGACGTACACGCCACAACAATTCTTTTCGAGATACAACGTGTAGTTTTGGAGATACAAGCTAATTTTGTACTATGCGTTATTTCTTCTCCTAAAGAGTTTCCAATGCGTACGTATATGTCTTTACTCTGCAAAACTGTATTTCCTTATGAAGTGGTATTCTTACATATCCTTTCGAGAGAAAACTGTCCTGTGCCTTCTCTTTTGAGGCTACACACTTAGACATACACGCAACATGAAAGCTTTTCGACTTACAACGTGTTGTTTAGGAAAAACAAGATAATTTCGCACGATGCGGGATTTCCTTAAAACGTGATTTTCTGAAAAATTTTGACGAAAGAAAATTCTCCTTTTGGTTCTCTTTAGATGCTACATGTTAAGACGTACACGCCACAACAATTCTTTTCGAGATACAACGTGTAGTTTTGGAGATACAAGCTAATTTTGTACTATGCGTTATTTCTTCTCATAAAGAGTTTCCAATGCGTACGTATATGTCTTTACTCTGCAAAACTGTATTTCCTTATGAAGTGGTATTCTTACATATCCTTTCGAGAGAAAACTGTCCTGTGCCTTCTCTTTTGAGGCTACACACTTAGACATACACGCAACATGAAAGCTTTTCGACTTACAACGTGTTGTTTAGGAAAAACAAGATAATTTCGCACGATGCGGGATTTCCTTAAAACGTGATTTTCTGAAAAATTTTGACGAAAGAAAATTCTCCTTTTGGTTCTCTTTAGATGCTACATGTTAAGACGTACACGCCACAACAATTCTTTTCGAGATACAAAGTGTAGTTTTGGAGATACAAGCTAATTTTGTACTATGCGTTATTTCTTCTCATAAAGAGTTTCCAATGCGTACGTATATGTCTTTACTCTGCAAAACTGTATTTCCTTATGAAGTGGTATTCTTACATATCCTTTCGAGAGAAAACTCTCCTGTGCCTTCTCTTTTGAGGCTACACACTTAGAAATACACGCAACATGAAAGCTTTTCGACTTACAACGTGTTGTTTAGGAAAAACAAGATAATTTCGCACGATGCGGGATTTCCTTAAAACGTGATTTTCTGAAAAATTTTGACGAAAGAAAATTCTCCTTTTGGTTCTCTTTAGATGCTACATGTTAAGACGTACACGCCACAACAATTGTTTTCGAGATACAACGTGTAGTTTTGGAGATAAAAACTAATTTTGTACTATGCGTTATTTCTTCTCGTAATGAGTTTCCAATGCGTACGTATATGTCTTTACTCTGCAAAACTGTATTTCCTTATGAAGTGGTATTCTTACATATCCTTTCGAGAGAAAACTGTCCTGTGCCTTCTCTTTTGAGGCTACACACTTAGACATACACGCAACATGAAAGCTTTTCGACTTACAACGTGTTGTTTAGGAAAAACAAGATAATTTCGCACGATGCGGGATTTCCTTAAAACCTGATTTTCTGAAAAATTTTGACGAAAGAAAATTCTCCTTTTGGTTCTCTTTAGATGCTACATGTTAAGACGTACACGCCACAACAATTCTTTTCGAGATACAACGTGTAGTTTTGGAGATACAAGCTAATTTTGTACTATGCGTTATTTCTTCTCGTAAAGAGTTTCCAATGCGTACGTATATGTCTTTACTCTGCAAAACTGTATTTCCTTATGAAGTGGTATTCTTACATATCCTTTCGAGAGAAAACTGTCCTGTGCCTTCTCTTTTGAGGCTACACACTTAGACATACACGCAACATGAAAGCTTTTCGACTTACAACGTGTTGTTTAGGAAAAACAAGATAATTTCGCACGATGCGGGATTTCCTTAAAACGTGATTTTCTGAAAAATTTTGACGAAAGAAAATTCTCCTTTTGGTTCTCTTTAGATGCTACATGTTAAGACGTACACGCCACAACAATTCTTTTCGAGATACAACGTGTAGTTTTGGAGATACAAGCTAATTTTGTACTATGCGTTATTTCTTCTCGTAAAGAGTTTCCAATGCGTACGTATATGTCTTTACTCTGCAAAACTGTATTTCCTTATGAAGTGGTATTCTTACATATCCTTTCGAGAGAAAACTGTCCTGTGCCTTCTCTTTTGAGGCTACACACTTAGACATACACGCAACATGAAAGCTTTTCGACTTACAACGTGTTGTTTAGGAAAAACAAGATAATTTCGCACGATGCGGGATTTACTTAAAACGTGATTTTCTGAAAAATTTTGACGAAAGAAAATTCTCCTTTTGGTTCTCTTTAGATGCTACATGTTAAGACGTACATGCCACAACAATTCTTTTCGAGATACAACGGGTAGTTTTGGAGATACAAGCTAATTTTGTACTATGCGTTATTTCGTCTCGTAAAGAGTTTCCAATGCGTACGTATATGTCTTTACTCTGCAAAACTGTATTTCCTTATGAAGTGGTATTCTTACATATCCTTTCGAGAGAAAACTGTCCTGTGCCTTCTCTTTTGAGGCTACACACTTAGACATACACGCAACATGAAAGCTTTTCGACTTACAACGTGTTGTTTAGGAAAAACAGGATAATTTCGCACGATGCGGGATTTCCTTAAAACGTGATTTTCTGAAAAATTTTGACGAAAGAAAATTCTCCTTTTGGTTCTCTTTAGATGCTACATGTTAAGACGTACACGCCACAACAATTCTTTTCGAGATACAACATGTAGTTTTGGAGATACAAGCTAATTTTGTACTATGCGTTATTTCTTCTCGTAAAGAGTTTCCAATGCGTACGTATATGTCTTTACTCTGCAAAACTGTATTTCCTTATGAAGTGGTATTCTTACATATCCTTTCGAGAGAACACTGTCCTGTGCCTTCTCTTTTGAGGCTACACACTTAGACATACATGCAACATGAAAGCTTTTCGACTTACAACGTGTTGTTTAGGAAAAACAAGATAATTTCGCACGATGCGGGATTTCCTTAAAACGTGATTTTCTGAAAAATTTTGACGAAAGAAAATTCTCCTTTTGGTTCTCTTTAGATGCTACATGTTAAGACGTACACGCCACAACAATTCTTTTCGAGATACAACGTGTAGTTTTGGAGATACAAGCTAATTTTGTACTATGCGTTATTTCTTCTCGTAAAGAGTTTCCAATGCGTACGTATATGTCTTTACTCTGCAAAACTGTATTTCCTTATGAAGTGGTATTCTTACATATCCTTTCGAGAGAAAACTGTCCTGTGCCTTCTCTTTTGAGGCTACACACTTAGACATACACGCAACATGAAAGCTTTTCGACTTACAACGTGTTGTTTAGGAAAAACAAGATAATTTCGCACGATGCGGGATTTCCTTAAAACCTGATTTTCTGAAAAATTTTGACGAAAGAAAATTCTCCTTTTGGTTCTCTTTAGATACTACATGTTAAGACGTACACGCCACAACAATTCTTTTCGAGATACAACGTGTAGTTTTGGAGATACAAGCTAATTTTGTACTATGCGTTATTTCTTCTCGTAAAGAGTTTCCAATGCGTACGTATATGTCTTTACTCTGCAAAACTGTATTTCCTTATGAAGTGGTATTCTTACATATCCTTTCGAGAGAAAACTGTCCTGTGCCTTCTCTTTTGAGGCTACACACTTAGACATACACGCAACATGAAAGCTTTTCGACTTACAATGTGTTGTTTAGGAAAAACAAGATAATTTCGCACGATGCGGGATTTCCTTAAAACGTGATTTTCTGAAAAATTTTGACGAAAGAAAATTCTCCTTTTGGTTCTCTTTAGATGCTACATGTTAAGACGTACACGCCACAACAATTCTTTTCGAGATACAACGTGTAGTTTTGGAGATACAAGCTAATTTTTTACTATGCGTTATTTCTTCTCGTAAAGAGTTTCCAATGCGTACGTATATGTCTTTACTCTGCAAAACTGTATTTCCTTATGAAGTGGTATTCTTACATTTCCTTTCGAGAGAAAACTGTCCTGTGCCTTCTCTTTTGAGGCTACACACTTAGACATACACGCAACATGAAAGCTTTTCGACTTACAACGTGTTGTTTAGGAAAAACAAGATAATTTCGCACGATGCGGGATTTCCTTATAACGTAATTTTCTGAAAAATTTTGACGAAAGAAAATTCTCCTTTTGTTTCTCTTTAGATGCTACATGTTAAGACGTACATGCCACAACAATTCTTTTCGAGATACAACGGGTAGTTTTGGAGATACAAGCTAATTTTGTACTATGCGTTATTTCTTCTCGTAAAGAGTTTCCAATGCGTACGTATATGTCTTTACTCTGCAAAACTGTATTTCCTTATGAAGTGGTATTCTTACATATCCTTTCGAGAGAAAACTGTCCTGTGCCTTCTCTTTTGAGGCTACACACTTAGACATACACGCAACATGAAAGCTTTTCGACTTACAACGTGTTGTTTAGGAAAAACAAGATAATTTCGCACGATGCGGGATTTCCTTAAAACGTGATTTTCTGAAAAATTTTGACGAAAGAAAATTCTCCTTTAGGTTCTCTTTAGATGCTACATGTTAAGACGTACACGCCACAACAATTCTTTTCGAGATACAACGTGTAGTTTTGGAGATACAAGCTAATTTTGTACTATGCGTTATTTCTTCTCGTAAAGAGTTTCCAATGCGTACGTATATGTCTTTACTCTGCAAAACTGTATTTCCTTATGAAGTGGTATTCTTACATATCCTTTCGAGAGAAAACTGTCCTGTGCCTTCTCTTTTGAGGCTACACACTTAGACATACACGCAACATGAAAGCTTTTCGACTTACAACGTGTTGTTTAGGAAAAACAAGATAATTTCGCACGATGCGGGATTTCCTTATAACGTAATTTTCTGAAAAATTTTGACGAAAGAAAATTCTCCTTTTGGTTCTCTTTAGATGCTACATGTTAAGACGTACATGCCACAACAATTCTTTTCGAGATACAACGGGTAGTTTTGGAGATACAAGCTAATTTTGTACTATGCGTTATTTCTTCTCGTAAAGAGTTTCCAATGCGTACGTATATGTCTTTACTCTGCAAAACTGTATTTCCTTATGAAGTGGTATTCTTACATATCCTTTCGAGAGAAAACTGTCCTGTGCCTTCTCTTTTGAGGCTACACACTTAGACATACACGCAACATGAAAGCTTTTCGACTTACAACGTGTTGTTTAGGAAAAACAAGATAATTTCGCACGATGCGGGATTTCCTTAAAACGTGATTTTCTGAAAAATTTTGACGAAAGAAAATTCTCCTTTTGGTTCTCTTTAGATGCTACATGTTAAGACGTACACGCCACAACAATTCTTTTCGAGATACAACGTGTAGTTTTGGAGATACAATCTAATTTTGTACTATGCGTTATTTCTTCTCGTAAAGAGTTTCCAATGCGTACGTATATGTCTTTACTCTGCAAAACTGTATTTCCTTATGAAGTGGTATTCTTACATATCCTTTCGAGAGAACACTGTCCTGTGCCTTCTCTTTTGAGGCTACACACTTAGACATACATGCAACATGAAAGCTTTTCGACTTACAACGTGTTGTTTAGGAAAAACAAGATAATTTCGCACGATGCGGGATTTCCTTAAAACGTGATTTTCTGAAAAATTTTGACGAAAGAAAATTCTCCTTTTGGTTCTCTTTAGATGCTACATGTTAAGACGTACACGCCACAACAATTCTTTTCGAGATACAACGTGTAGTTTTGGAGATACAAGCTAATTTTGTACTATGCGTTATTTCTTCTCGTAAAGAGTTTCCAATGCGTACGTATATGTCTTTACTCTGCAAAACTGTATTTCCTTATGAAGTGGTATTCTTACATATCCTTTCGAGAGAAAACTGTCCTGTGCCTTCTCTTTTGAGGCTACACACTTAGACATACACGCAACATGAAAGCTTTTCGACTTACAACGTGTTGTTTAGGAAAAACAAGATAATTTCGCACGATGCGGGATTTACTTAAAACGTGATTTTCTGAAAAATTTTGACGAAAGAAAATTCTCCTTTTGGTTCTCTTTAGATGCTACATGTTAAGACGTACACGCCACAACAATTCTTTTCGAGATACAACGTGTAGTTTTGGAGATACAAGCTAATTTTGTACAATGCGTTATTTCTTCTCGTAAAGAGTTTCCAATGAGTACGTATATGTCTTTACTCTGCAAAACTGTATTTCCTTATGAAGTGGTATTCTTACATATCCTTTCGAGAGAAAACTGTCCTGTGCCTTCTCTTTTGAGGCTACACACTTAGACATACACGCAACATGAAAGCTTTTCGACTTACAACGTGTTGTTTAGGAAAAACAAGATAATTTCGCACGATGCGGGATTTCCTTAAAACCTGATTTTCTGAAAAATTTTGACGAAAGACAATTCTCCTTTTGGTTCTCTTTAGATGCTACATGTTAAGACGTACACGCCACAACAATTCTTTTCGAGATACAACGTGTAGTTTTGGAGATACAAGCTAATTTTGTACTATGCGTTATTTCTTCTCGTAAAGAGTTTCCAATGCGTACGTATATGTCTTTACTCTGCAAAACTGTATTTCCTTATGAAGTGGTATTCTTACATATCCTTTCGAGAGAAAACTGTCCTGTGCCTTCTCTTTTGAGGCTACACACTTAGACATACACGCAACATGAAAGCTTTTCGACTTACAACGTGTTGTTTAGGAAAAACAAGATAATTTCGCACGATGCGGGATTTCCTTAAAACGTGATTTTCTGAAAAATTTTGACGAAAGAAAATTCTCCTTTTGGTTCTCTTTAGATGCTACATGTTAAGACGTACACGCCACAACAATTCTTTTCGAGATACAACGTGTAGTTTTGGAGATACAAGCTAATTTTGTACTATGCGTTATTTCTTCTCGTAAAGAGTTTCCAATGCGTACGTATATGTCTTTACTCTGCAAAACTGTATTTCCTTATGAAGTGGTATTCTTACATATCCTTTCGAGAGAAAACTGTCCTGTGCCTTCTCTTTTGAGGCTACACACTTAGACATACACGCAACATGAAAGCTTTTCGACTTACAACGTGTTGTTTAGGAAAAACAAGATAATTTTGCACGATGCGGGATTTCCTTAAAACGTGATTTTCTGAAAAATTTTGACGAAAGAAAATTCTCCTTTAGGTTCTCTTTAGATGCTACATGTTAAGACGTACACGCCACAACAATTCTTTTCGAGATACAACGTGTAGTTTTGGAGATACAAGCTAATTTTGTACTATGCGTTATTTCTTCTCGTAAAGAGTTTCCAATGCGTACGTATATGTCTTTACTCTGCAAAACTGTATTTCCTTATGAAGTGGTATTCTTACATATCCTTTCGAGAGAAAACTGTCCTGTGCCTTCTCTTTTGAGGCTACACACTTAGACATACACGCAACATGAAAGCTTTTCGACTTACAACGTGTTATTTAGGAAAAACAAGATAATTTCGCACGATGCGGGATTTCCTTATAACGTAATTTTCTGAAAAATTTTGACGAAAGAAAATTCTCCTTTTGGTTCTCTTTAGATGCTACATGTTAAGACGTACACGCCACAACAATTCTTTTCGAGATACAACGTGTAGTTTTGGAGATACAAGCTAATTTTGTACTATGCGTTATTTCTTCTCGTAAAGAGTTTCCAATGCGTACGTATATGTCTTTACTCTGCAAAACTGTATTTCCTTATGAAGTGGTATTCTTACATATCCTTTCGAGAGAAAACTGTCCTGTGCCTTCTCTTTTGAGGCTACACACTTAGACATACACGCAACATGAAAGCTTTTCGACTTACAACGTGTTGTTTAGGAAAAACAAGATAATTTCGCACGATGCGGGATTTACTTAAAACGTGATTTTCTGAAAAATTTTGACGAAAGAAAATTCTCCTTTTGGTTCTCTTTAGATGCTACATGTTAAGACGTACACGCCACAACAATTCTTTTCGAGATACAACGTGTAGTTTTGGAGATACAAGCTAATTTTGTACTATGCGTTATTTCTTCTCGTAAAGAGTTTCCAATGAGTACGTATATGTCTTTACTCTGCAAAACTTTATTTCCTTATGAAGTGGTATTCTTACATATCCTTTCGAGAGAAAACTGTCCTGTGCCTTCTCTTTTGAGGCTACACACTTAGACATACACGCAACATGAAAGCTTTTCGACTTACAATGTGTTGTTTAGGAAAAACAAGATAATTTCGCACGATGCGGGATTTCCTTAAAACCTGATTTTCTGAAAAATTTTGACGAAAGAAAATTCTCCTTTTGGTTCTCTTTAGATACTACATGTTAAGACGTACACGCCACAACAATTCTTTTCGAGATACAACGTGTAGTTTTGGAGATACAAGCTAATTTTGTACTATGCGTTATTTCTTCTCGTAAAGAGTTTCCAATGCGTACGTATATGTCTTTACTCTGCAAAACTGTATTTCCTTATGAAGTGGTATTCTTACATATCCTTTCGAGAGAAAACTGTCCTGTGCCTTCTCTTTTGAGGCTACACACTTAGACATACACGCAACATGAAAGCTTTTCGACTTACAATGTGTTGTTTAGGAAAAACAAGATAATTTCGCACGATGCGGGATTTCCTTAAAACGTGATTTTCTGAAAAATTTTGACGAAAGAAAATTCTCCTTTTGGTTCTCTTTAGATGCTACATGTTAAGACGTACACGCCACAACAATTCTTTTCGAGATACAACGTGTAGTTTTGGAGATACAAGCTAATTTTTTACTATGCGTTATTTCTTCTCGTAAAGAGTTTCCAATGCGTACGTATATGTCTTTACTCTGCAAAACTGTATTTCCTTATGAAGTGGTATTCTTACATTTCCTTTCGAGAGAAAACTGTCCTGTGCCTTCTCTTTTGAGGCTACACACTTAGACATACACGCAACATGAAAGCTTTTCGACTTACAACGTGTTGTTTAGGAAAAACAAGATAATTTCGCACGATGCGGGATTTCCTTATAACGTAATTTTCTGAAAAATTTTGACGAAAGAAAATTCTCCTTTTGTTTCTCTTTAGATGCTACATGTTAAGACGTACATGCCACAACAATTCTTTTCGAGATACAACGGGTAGTTTTGGAGATACAAGCTAATTTTGTACTATGCGTTATTTCTTCTCGTAAAGAGTTTCCAATGCGTACGTATATGTCTTTACTCTGCAAAACTGTATTTCCTTATGAAGTGGTATTCTTACATATCCTTTCGAGAGAAAACTGTCCTGTGCCTTCTCTTTTGAGGCTACACACTTAGACATACACGCAACATGAAAGCTTTTCGACTTACAACGTGTTGTTTAGGAAAAACAAGATAATTTCGCACGATGCGGGATTTCCTTAAAACGTGATTTTCTGAAAAATTTTGACGAAAGAAAATTCTCCTTTAGGTTCTCTTTAGATGCTACATGTTAAGACGTACACGCCACAACAATTCTTTTCGAGATACAACGTGTAGTTTTGGAGATACAAGCTAATTTTGTACTATGCGTTATTTCTTCTCGTAAAGAGTTTCCAATGCGTACGTATATGTCTTTACTCTGCAAAACTGTATTTCCTTATGAAGTGGTATTCTTACATATCCTTTCGAGAGAAAACTGTCCTGTGCCTTCTCTTTTGAGGCTACACACTTAGACATACACGCAACATGAAAGCTTTTCGACTTACAACGTGTTGTTTAGGAAAAACAAGATAATTTCGCACGATGCGGGATTTCCTTAAAACCTGATTTTCTGAAAAATTTTGACGAAAGAAAATTCTCCTTTTGGTTCTCTTTAGATGCTACATGTTAAGACGTACATGCCACAACAATTCTTTTCGAGATACAACGGGTAGTTTTGGAGATACAAGCTAATTTTGTACTATGCGTTATTTCTTCTCGTAAAGAGTTTCCAATGCGTACGTATATGTCTTTACTCTGCAAAACTGTATTTCCTTATGAAGTGGTATTCTTACATATCCTTTCGAGAGAAAACTGTCCTGTGCCTTCTCTTTTGAGGCTACACACTTAGACATACACGCAACATGAAAGCTTTTCGACTTACAACGTGTTGTTTAGGAAAAACAAGATAATTTCGCACGATGCGGGATTTACTTAAAACGTGATTTTCTGAAAAATTTTGACGAAAGAAAATTCTCCTTTTGGTTCTCTTTAGATGCTACATGTTAAGACGTACACGCCACAACAATTCTTTTCGAGATACAACGTGTAGTTTTGGAGATACAAGCTAATTTTGTACTATGCGTTATTTCTTCTCGTAAAGAGTTTCCAATGAGTACGTATATGTCTTTACTCTGCAAAACTGTATTTCCTTATGAAGTGGTATTCTTACATATCCTTTCGAGAGAAAACTGTCCTGTGCCTTCTCTTTTGAGGCTACACACTTAGACATACACGCAACATGAAAGCTTTTCGACTTACAACGTGTTGTTTAGGAAAAACAAGATAATTTCGCACGATGCGGGATTTCCTTAAAACGTGATTTTCTGAAAAATTTTGACGAAAGAAAATTCTCCTTTTGGTTCTCTTTAGATACTACATGTTAAGACGTACACGCCACAACAATTCTTTTCGAGATACAACGTGTAGTTTTGGAGATACAAGCCAATTTTGTACTATGCGTTATTTCTTCTCGTAAAGAGTTTCCAATGCGTACGTATATGTCTTTACTCTGCAAAACTGTATTTCCTTATGAAGTGGTATTCTTACATATCCTTTCGAGAGAAAACTGTCCTGTGCCTTCTCTTTTGAGGCTACACACTTAGACATACACGCAACATGAAAGCTTTTCGACTTACAATGTGTTGTTTAGGAAAAACAAGATAATTTCGCACGATGCGGGATTTCCTTAAAACGTGATTTTCTGAAAAATTTTGACGAAAGAAAATTCTCCTTTTGGTTCTCTTTAGATGCTACATGTTAAGACGTACACGCCACAACAATTCTTTTCGAGATACAACGTGTAGTTTTGGAGATACAAGCTAATTTTTTACTATGCGTTATTTCTTCTCGTAAAGAGTTTCCAATGCGTACGTATATGTCTTTACTCTGCAAAACTGTATTTCCTTATGAAGTGGTATTCTTACATTTCCTTTCGAGAGAAAACTGTCCTGTGCCTTCTCTTTTGAGGCTACACACTTAGACATACACGCAACATGAAAGCTTTTCGACTTACAACGTGTTGTTTAGGAAAAACAAGATAATTTCGCACGATGCGGGATTTCCTTATAACGTAATTTTCTGAAAAATTTTGACGAAAGAAAATTCTCCTTTTGTTTCTCTTTAGATGCTACATGTTAAGACGTACATGCCACAACAATTCTTTTCGAGATACAACGGGTAGTTTTGGAGATACAAGCTAATTTTGTACTATGCGTTATTTCTTCTCGTAAAGAGTTTCCAATGCGTACGTATATGTCTTTACTCTGCAAAACTGTATTTCCTTATGAAGTGGTATTCTTACATATCCTTTCGAGAGAAAACTGTCCTGTGCCTTCTCTTTTGAGGCTACACACTTAGACATACACGCAACATGAAAGCTTTTCGACTTACAACGTGTTGTTTAGGAAAAACAAGATAATTTCGCACGATGCGGGATTTCCTTAAAACGTGATTTTCTGAAAAATTTTGACGAAAGAAAATTCTCCTTTAGGTTCTCTTTAGATGCTACATGTTAAGACGTACACGCCACAACAATTCTTTTCGAGATACAACGTGTAGTTTTGGAGATACAAGCTAATTTTGTACTATGCGTTATTTCTTCTCGTAAAGAGTTTCCAATGCGTACGTATATGTCTTTACTCTGCAAAACTGTATTTCCTTATGAAGTGGTATTCTTACATATCCTTTCGAGAGAAAACTGTCCTGTGCCTTCTCTTTTGAGGCTACACACTTAGACATACACGCAACATGAAAGCTTTTCGACTTACAACGTGTTGTTTAGGAAAAACAAGATAATTTCGCACGATGCGGGATTTCCTTATAACGTAATTTTCTGAAAAATTTTGACGAAAGAAAATTCTCCTTTTGGTTCTCTTTAGATGCTACATGTTAAGACGTACATGCCACAACAATTCTTTTCGAGATACAACGGGTAGTTTTGGAGATACAAGCTAATTTTGTACTATGCGTTATTTCTTCTCGTAAAGAGTTTCCAATGCGTACGTATATGTCTTTACTCTGCAAAACTGTATTTCCTTATGAAGTGGTATTCTTACATATCCTTTCGAGAGAAAACTGTCCTGTGCCTTCTCTTTTGAGGCTACACACTTAGACATACACGCAACATGAAAGCTTTTCGACTTACAACGTGTTGTTTAGGAAAAACAAGATAATTTCGCACGATGCGGGATTTCCTTAAAACGTGATTTTCTGAAAAATTTTGACGAAAGAAAATTCTCCTTTTGGTTCTCTTTAGATGCTACATGTTAAGACGTACACGCCACAACAATTCTTTTCGAGATACAACGTGTAGTTTTGGAGATACAATCTAATTTTGTACTATGCGTTATTTCTTCTCGTAAAGAGTTTCCAATGCGTACGTATATGTCTTTACTCTGCAAAACTGTATTTCCTTATGAAGTGGTATTCTTACATATCCTTTCGAGAGAACACTGTCCTGTGCCTTCTCTTTTGAGGCTACACACTTAGACATACATGCAACATGAAAGCTTTTCGACTTACAACGTGTTGTTTAGGAAAAACAAGATAATTTCGCACGATGCGGGATTTCCTTAAAACGTGATTTTCTGAAAAATTTTGACGAAAGAAAATTCTCCTTTTGGTTCTCTTTAGATGCTACATGTTAAGACGTACACGCCACAACAATTCTTTTCGAGATACAACGTGTAGTTTTGGAGATACAAGCTAATTTTGTACTATGCGTTATTTCTTCTCGTAAAGAGTTTCCAATGCGTACGTATATGTCTTTACTCTGCAAAACTGTATTTCCTTATGAAGTGGTATTCTTACATATCCTTTCGAGTGAAAACTGTCCTGTGCCTTCTCTTTTGAGGCTACACACTTAGACATACACGCAACATGAAAGCTTTTCGACTTACAACGTGTTGTTTAGGAAAAACAAGATAATTTCGCACGATGCGGGATTTACTTAAAACGTGATTTTCTGAAAAATTTTGACGAAAGAAAATTCTCCTTTTGGTTCTCTTTAGATGCTACATGTTAAGACGTACACGCCACAACAATTCTTTTCGAGATACAACGTGTAGTTTTGGAGATACAAGCTAATTTTGTACAATGCGTTATTTCTTCTCGTAAAGAGTTTCCAATGAGTACGTATATGTCTTTACTCTGCAAAACTGTATTTCCTTATGAAGTGGTATTCTTACATATCCTTTCGAGAGAAAACTGTCCTGTGCCTTCTCTTTTGAGGCTACACACTTAGACATACACGCAACATGAAAGCTTTTCGACTTACAACGTGTTGTTTAGGAAAAACAAGATAATTTCGCACGATGCGGGATTTCCTTAAAACCTGATTTTCTGAAAAATTTTGACGAAAGACAATTCTCCTTTTGGTTCTCTTTAGATGCTACATGTTAAGACGTACACGCCACAACAATTCTTTTCGAGATACAACGTGTAGTTTTGGAGATACAAGCTAATTTTGTACTATGCGTTATTTCTTCTCGTAAAGAGTTTCCAATGCGTACGTATATGTCTTTACTCTGCAAAACTGTATTTCCTTATGAAGTGGTATTCTTACATATCCTTTCGAGAGAAAACTGTCCTGTGCCTTCTCTTTTGAGGCTACACACTTAGACATACACGCAACATGAAAGCTTTTCGACTTACAACGTGTTGTTTAGGAAAAACAAGATAATTTCGCACGATGCGGGATTTCCTTAAAACGTGATTTTCTGAAAAATTTTGACGAAAGAAAATTCTCCTTTTGGTTCTCTTTAGATGCTACATGTTAAGACGTACACGCCACAACAATTCTTTTCGAGATACAACGTGTAGTTTTGGAGATACAAGCTAATTTTGTACTATGCGTTATTTCTTCTCGTAAAGAGTTTCCAATGCGTACGTATATGTCTTTACTCTGCAAAACTGTATTTCCTTATGAAGTGGTATTCTTACATATCCTTTCGAGAGAAAACTGTCCTGTGCCTTCTCTTTTGAGGCTACACACTTAGACATACACGCAACATGAAAGCTTTTCGACTTACAACGTGTTGTTTAGGAAAAACAAGATAATTTCGCACGATGCGGGATTTCCTTAAAACGTGATTTTCTGAAAAATTTTGACGAAAGAAAATTCTCCTTTAGGTTCTCTTTAGATGCTACATGTTAAGACGTACACGCCACAACAATTCTTTTCGAGATACAACGTGTAGTTTTGGAGATACAAGCTAATTTTGTACTATGCGTTATTTCTTCTCGTAAAGAGTTTCCAATGCGTACGTATATGTCTTTACTCTGCAAAACTGTATTTCCTTATGAAGTGGTATTCTTACATATCCTTTCGAGAGAAAACTGTCCTGTGCCTTCTCTTTTGAGGCTACACACTTAGACATACACGCAACATGAAAGCTTTTCGACTTACAACGTGTTGTTTAGGAAAAACAAGATAATTTCGCACGATGCGGGATTTCCTTATAACGTAATTTTCTGAAAAATTTTGACGAAAGAAAATTCTCCTTTTGGTTCTCTTTAGATGCTACATGTTAAGACGTACATGCCACAACAATTCTTTTCGAGATACAACGGGTAGTTTTGGAGATACAAGCTAATTTTGTACTATGCGTTATTTCTTCTCTTAAAGAGTTTCCAATGCGTACGTATATGTCTTTACTCTGCAAAACTGTATTTCCTTATGAAGTGGTATTCTTACATATCCTTTCGAGAGAAAACTGTCCTGTGCCTTCTCTTTTGAGGCTACACACTTAGACATACACGCAACATGAAAGCTTTTCGACTTACAACGTGTTGTTTAGGAAAAACAAGATAATTTCGCACGATGCGGGATTTCCTTAAAACGTGATTTTCTGAAAAATTTTGACGAAAGAAAATTCTCCTTTTGGTTCTCTTTAGATGCTACATGTTAAGACGTACACGCCACAACAATTCTTTTCGAGATACAACGTGTAGTTTTGGAGATACAATCTAATTTTGTACTATGCGTTATTTCTTCTCGTAAAGAGTTTCCAATGCGTACGTATATGTCTTTACTCTGCAAAACTGTATTTCCTTATGAAGTGGTATTCTTACATATCCTTTCGAGAGAACACTGTCCTGTGCCTTCTCTTTTGAGGCTACACACTTAGACATACATGCAACATGAAAGCTTTTCGACTTACAACGTGTTGTTTAGGAAAAACAAGATAATTTCGCACGATGCGGGATTTCCTTAAAACGTGATTTTCTGAAAAATTTTGACGAAAGAAAATTCTCCTTTTGGTTCTCTTTAGATGCTACATGTTAAGACGTACACGCCACAACAATTCTTTTCGAGATACAACGTGTAGTTTTGGAGATACAAGCTAATTTTGTACTATGCGTTATTTCTTCTCGTAAAGAGTTTCCAATGCTTACGTATATGTCTTTACTCTGCAAAACTGTATTTCCTTATGAAGTGGTATTCTTACATATCCTTTCGAGAGAAAACTGTCCTGTGCCTTCTCTTTTGAGGCTACACACTTAGACATACACGCAACATGAAAGCTTTTCGACTTACAACGTGTTGTTTAGGAAAAACAAGATAATTTCGCACGATGCGGGATTTACTTAAAACGTGATTTTCTGAAAAATTTTGACGAAAGAAAATTCTCCTTTTGGTTCTCTTTAGATGCTACATGTTAAGACGTACACGCCACAACAATTCTTTTCGAGATACAACGTGTAGTTTTGGAGATACAAGCTAATTTTGTACAATGCGTTATTTCTTCTCGTAAAGAGTTTCCAATGAGTACGTATATGTCTTTACTCTGCAAAACTGTATTTCCTTATGAAGTGGTATTCTTACATATCCTTTCGAGAGAAAACTGTCCTGTGCCTTCTCTTTTGAGGCTACACACTTAGACATACACGCAACATGAAAGCTTTTCGACTTACAACGTGTTGTTTAGGAAAAACAAGATAATTTCGCACGATGCGGGATTTCCTTAAAACCTGATTTTCTGAAAAATTTTGACGAAAGAAAATTCTCCTTTTGGTTCTCTTTAGATGCTACATGTTAAGACGTACATGCCACAACAATTCTTTTCGAGATACAACGGGTAGTTTTGGAGATACAAGCTAATTTTGTACTATGCGTTATTTCTTCTCGTAAAGAGTTTCCAATGCGTACGTATATGTCTTTACTCTGCAAAACTGTATTTCCTTATGAAGTGGTATTCTTACATATCCTTTCGAGAGAAAACTGTCCTGTGCCTTCTCTTTTGAGGCTACACACTTAGACATACACGCAACATGAAAGCTTTTCGACTTACAACGTGTTGTTTAGGAAAAACAAGATAATTTCGCACGATGCGGGATTTACTTAAAACGTGATTTTCTGAAAAATTTTGACGAAAGAAAATTCTCCTTTTGGTTCTCTTTAGATGCTACATGTTAAGACGTACACGCCACAACAATTCTTTTCGAGATACAACGTGTAGTTTTGGAGATACAAGCTAATTTTGTACTATGCGTTATTTCTTCTCGTAAAGAGTTTCCAATGAGTACGTATATGTCTTTACTCTGCAAAACTGTATTTCCTTATGAAGTGGTATTCTTACATATCCTTTCGAGAGAAAACTGTCCTGTGCCTTCTCTTTTGAGGCTACACACTTAGACATACACGCAACATGAAAGCTTTTCGACTTACAACGTGTTGTTTAGGAAAAACAAGATAATTTCGCACGATGCGGGATTTCCTTAAAACGTGATTTTCTGAAAAATTTTGACGAAAGAAAATTCTCCTTTTGGTTCTCTTTAGATACTACATGTTAAGACGTACACGCCACAACAATTCTTTTCGAGATACAACGTGTAGTTTTGGAGATACAAGCTAATTTTGTACTATGCGTTATTTCTTCTCGTAAAGAGTTTCCAATGCGTACGTATATGTCTTTACTCTGCAAAACTGTATTTCCTTATGAAGTGGTATTCTTACATATCCTTTCGAGAGAAAACTGTCCTGTGCCTTCTCTTTTGAGGCTACACACTTAGACATACACGCAACATGAAAGCTTTTCGACTTACAATGTGTTGTTTAGGAAAAACAAGATAATTTCGCACGATGCGGGATTTCCTTAAAACGTGATTTTCTGAAAAATTTTGACGAAAGAAAATTCTCCTTTTGGTTCTCTTTAGATGCTACATGTTAAGACGTACACGCCACAACAATTCTTTTCGAGATACAACGTGTAGTTTTGGAGATACAAGCTAATTTTTTACTATGCGTTATTTCTTCTCGTAAAGAGTTTCCAATGCGTACGTATATGTCTTTACTCTGCAAAACTGTATTTCCTTATGAAGTGGTATTCTTACATTTCCTTTCGAGAGAAAACTGTCCTGTGCCTTCTCTTTTGAGGCTACACACTTAGACATACACGCAACATGAAAGCTTTTCGACTTACAACGTGTTGTTTAGGAAAAACAAGATAATTTCGCACGATGCGGGATTTCCTTATAACGTAATTTTCTGAAAAATTTTGACGAAAGAAAATTCTCCTTTTGTTTCTCTTTAGATGCTACATGTTAAGACGTACATGCCACAACAATTCTTTTCGAGATACAACGGGTAGTTTTGGAGATACAAGCTAATTTTGTACTATGCGTTATTTCTTCTCGTAAAGAGTTTCCAATGCGTACGTATATGTCTTTACTCTGCAAAACTGTATTTCCTTATGAAGTGGTATTCTTACATATCCTTTCGAGAGAAAACTGTCCTGTGCCTTCTCTTTTGAGGCTACACACTTAGACATACACGCAACATGAAAGCTTTTCGACTTACAACGTGTTGTTTAGGAAAAACAAGATAATTTCGCACGATGCGGGATTTCCTTAAAACGTGATTTTCTGAAAAATTTTGACGAAAGAAAATTCTCCTTTAGGTTCTCTTTAGATGCTACATGTTAAGACGTACACGCCACAACAATTCTTTTCGAGATACAACGTGTAGTTTTGGAGATACAAGCTAATTTTGTACTATGCGTTATTTCTTCTCGTAAAGAGTTTCCAATGCGTACGTATATGTCTTTACTCTGCAAAACTGTATTTCCTTATGAAGTGGTATTCTTACATATCCTTTCGAGAGAAAACTGTCCTGTGCCTTCTCTTTTGAGGCTACACACTTAGACATACACGCAACATGAAAGCTTTTCGACTTACAACGTGTTGTTTAGGAAAAACAAGATAATTTCGCACGATGCGGGATTTCCTTATAACGTAATTTTCTGAAAAATTTTGACGAAAGAAAATTCTCCTTTTGGTTCTCTTTAGATGCTACATGTTAAGACGTACATGCCACAACAATTCTTTTCGAGATACAACGGGTAGTTTTGGAGATACAAGCTAATTTTGTACTATGCGTTATTTCTTCTCGTAAAGAGTTTCCAATGCGTACGTATATGTCTTTACTCTGCAAAACTGTATTTCCTTATGAAGTGGTATTCTTACATATCCTTTCGAGAGAAAACTGTCCTGTGCCTTCTCTTTTGAGGCTACACACTTAGACATACACGCAACATGAAAGCTTTTCGACTTACAACGTGTTGTTTAGGAAAAACAAGATAATTTCGCACGATGCGGGATTTCCTTAAAACGTGATTTTCTGAAAAATTTTGACGAAAGAAAATTCTCCTTTTGGTTCTCTTTAGATGCTACATGTTAAGACGTACACGCCACAACAATTCTTTTCGAGATACAACGTGTAGTTTTGGAGATACAATCTAATTTTGTACTATGCGTTATTTCTTCTCGTAAAGAGTTTCCAATGCGTACGTATATGTCTTTACTCTGCAAAACTGTATTTCCTTATGAAGTGGTATTCTTACATATCCTTTCGAGAGAACACTGTCCTGTGCCTTCTCTTTTGAGGCTACACACTTAGACATACATGCAACATGAAAGCTTTTCGACTTACAACGTGTTGTTTAGGAAAAACAAGATAATTTCGCACGATGCGGGATTTCCTTAAAACGTGATTTTCTGAAAAATTTTGACGAAAGAAAATTCTCCTTTTGGTTCTCTTTAGATGCTACATGTTAAGACGTACACGCCACAACAATTCTTTTCGAGATACAACGTGTAGTTTTGGAGATACAAGCTAATTTTGTACTATGCGTTATTTCTTCTCGTAAAGAGTTTCCAATGCGTACGTATATGTCTTTACTCTGCAAAACTGTATTTCCTTATGAAGTGGTATTCTTACATATCCTTTCGAGAGAAAACTGTCCTGTGCCTTCTCTTTTGAGGCTACACACTTAGACATACACGCAACATGAAAGCTTTTCGACTTACAACGTGTTGTTTAGGAAAAACAAGATAATTTCGCACGATGCGGGATTTACTTAAAACGTGATTTTCTGAAAAATTTTGACGAAAGAAAATTCTCCTTTTGGTTCTCTTTAGATGCTACATGTTAAGACGTACACGCCACAACAATTCTTTTCGAGATACAACGTGTAGTTTTGGAGATACAAGCTAATTTTGTACAATGCGTTATTTCTTCTCGTAAAGAGTTTCCAATGAGTACGTATATGTCTTTACTCTGCAAAACTGTATTTCCTTATGAAGTGGTATTCTTACATATCCTTTCGAGAGAAAACTGTCCTGTGCCTTCTCTTTTGAGGCTACACACTTAGACATACACGCAACATGAAAGCTTTTCGACTTACAACGTGTTGTTTAGGAAAAACAAGATAATTTCGCACGATGCGGGATTTCCTTAAAACCTGATTTTCTGAAAAATTTTGACGAAAGACAATTCTCCTTTTGGTTCTCTTTAGATGCTACATGTTAAGACGTACACGCCACAACAATTCTTTTCGAGATACAACGTGTAGTTTTGGAGATACAAGCTAATTTTGTACTATGCGTTATTTCTTCTCGTAAAGAGTTTCCAATGCGTACGTATATGTCTTTACTCTGCAAAACTGTATTTCCTTATGAAGTGGTATTCTTACATATCCTTTCGAGAGAAAACTGTCCTGTGCCTTCTCTTTTGAGGCTACACACTTAGACATACACGCAACATGAAAGCTTTTCGACTTACAACGTGTTGTTTAGGAAAAACAAGATAATTTCGCACGATGCGGGATTTCCTTAAAACGTGATTTTCTGAAAAATTTTGACGAAAGAAAATTCTCCTTTTGGTTCTCTTTAGATGCTACATGTTAAGACGTACACGCCACAACAATTCTTTTCGAGATACAACGTGTAGTTTTGGAGATACAAGCTAATTTTGTACTATGCGTTATTTCTTCTCGTAAAGAGTTTCCAATGCGTACGTATATGTCTTTACTCTGCAAAACTGTATTTCCTTATGAAGTGGTATTCTTACATATCCTTTCGAGAGAAAACTGTCCTGTGCCTTCTCTTTTGAGGCTACACACTTAGACATACACGCAACATGAAAGCTTTTCGACTTACAACGTGTTGTTTAGGAAAAACAAGATAATTTCGCACGATGCGGGATTTCCTTAAAACGTGATTTTCTGAAAAATTTTGACGAAAGAAAATTCTCCTTTAGGTTCTCTTTAGATGCTACATGTTAAGACGTACACGCCACAACAATTCTTTTCGAGATACAACGTGTAGTTTTGGAGATACAAGCTAATTTTGTACTATGCGTTATTTCTTCTCGTAAAGAGTTTCCAATGCGTACGTATATGTCTTTACTCTGCAAAACTGTATTTCCTTATGAAGTGGTATTCTTACATATCCTTTCGAGAGAAAACTGTCCTGTGCCTTCTCTTTTGAGGCTACACACTTAGACATACACGCAACATGAAAGCTTTTCGACTTACAACGTGTTGTTTAGGAAAAACAAGATAATTTCGCACGATGCGGGATTTTTTCCTTATAACGTAATTTTCTGAAAAATTTTGACGAAAGAAAATTCTCCTTTTGGTTCTCTTTAGATGCTACATGTTAAGACGTACATGCCACAACAATTCTTTTCGAGATACAACGGGTAGTTTTGGAGATACAAGCTAATTTTGTACTATGCGTTATTTCTTCTCTTAAAGAGTTTCCAATGCGTACGTATATGTCTTTACTCTGCAAAACTGTATTTCCTTATGAAGTGGTATTCTTACATATCCTTTCGAGAGAAAACTGTCCTGTGCCTTCTCTTTTGAGGCTACACACTTAGACATACACGCAACATGAAAGCTTTTCGACTTACAACGTGTTGTTTAGGAAAAACAAGATAATTTCGCACGATGCGGGATTTCCTTAAAACGTGATTTTCTGAAAAATTTTGACGAAAGAAAATTCTCCTTTTGGTTCTCTTTAGATGCTACATGTTAAGACGTACACGCCACAACAATTCTTTTCGAGATACAACGTGTAGTTTTGGAGATACAATCTAATTTTGTACTATGCGTTATTTCTTCTCGTAAAGAGTTTCCAATGCGTACGTATATGTCTTTACTCTGCAAAACTGTATTTCCTTATGAAGTGGTATTCTTACATATCCTTTCGAGAGAACACTGTCCTGTGCCTTCTCTTTTGAGGCTACACACTTAGACATACATGCAACATGAAAGCTTTTCGACTTACAACGTGTTGTTTAGGAAAAACAAGATAATTTCGCACGATGCGGGATTTCCTTAAAACGTGATTTTCTGAAAAATTTTGACGAAAGAAAATTCTCCTTTTGGTTCTCTTTAGATGCTACATGTTAAGACGTACACGCCACAACAATTCTTTTCGAGATACAACGTGTAGTTTTGGAGATACAAGCTAATTTTGTACTATGCGTTATTTCTTCTCGTAAAGAGTTTCCAATGCGTACGTATATGTCTTTACTCTGCAAAACTGTATTTCCTTATGAAGTGGTATTCTTACATATCCTTTCGAGAGAAAACTGTCCTGTGCCTTCTCTTTTGAGGCTACACACTTAGACATACACGCAACATGAAAGCTTTTCGACTTACAACGTGTTGTTTAGGAAAAACAAGATAATTTCGCACGATGCGGGATTTACTTAAAACGTGATTTTCTGAAAAATTTTGACGAAAGAAAATTCTCCTTTTGGTTCTCTTTAGATGCTACATGTTAAGACGTACACGCCACAACAATTCTTTTCGAGATACAACGTGTAGTTTTGGAGATACAAGCTAATTTTGTACAATGCGTTATTTCTTCTCGTAAAGAGTTTCCAATGAGTACGTATATGTCTTTACTCTGCAAAACTGTATTTCCTTATGAAGTGGTATTCTTACATATCCTTTCGAGAGAAAACTGTCCTGTGCCTTCTCTTTTGAGGCTACACACTTAGACATACACGCAACATGAAAGCTTTTCGACTTACAACGTGTTGTTTAGGAAAAACAAGATAATTTCGCACGATGCGGGATTTCCTTAAAACCTGATTTTCTGAAAAATTTTGACGAAAGACAATTCTCCTTTTGGTTCTCTTTAGATGCTACATGTTAAGACGTACACGCCACAACAATTCTTTTCGAGATACAACGTGTAGTTTTGGAGATACAAGCTAATTTTGTACTATGCGTTATTTCTTCTCGTAAAGAGTTTCCAATGCGTACGTATATGTCTTTACTCTGCAAAACTGTATTTCCTTATGAAGTGGTATTCTTACATATCCTTTCGAGAGAAATCTGTCCTGTGCCTTCTCTTTTGAGGCTACACACTTAGACATACACGCAACATGAAAGCTTTTCGACTTACAACGTGTTGTTTAGGAAAAACAAGATAATTTCGCACGATGCGGGATTTCCTTAAAACGTGATTTTCTGAAAAATTTTGACGAAAGAAAATTCTCCTTTTGGTTCTCTTTAGATGCTACATGTTAAGACGTACACGCCACAACAATTCTTTTCGAGATACAACGTGTAGTTTTGGAGATACAAGCTAATTTTGTACTATGCGTTATTTCTTCTCGTAAAGAGTTTCCAATGCGTACGTATATGTCTTTACTCTGCAAAACTGTATTTCCTTATGAAGTGGTATTCTTACATATCCTTTCGAGAGAAAACTGTCCTGTGCCTTCTCTTTTGAGGCTACACACTTAGACATACACGCAACATGAAAGCTTTTCGACTTAGAATGTGTTGTTTAGGAAAAACAAGATAATTTCGCACGATGCGGGATTTCCTTAAAACGTGATTTTCTGAAAAATTTTGACAAAAGAAAATTCTCCTTTTGGTTCTCTTTAGATGCTACATGTTAAGACGTACACGCCACAACAATTCTTTTCGAGATACAACGTGTAGTTTTGGAGATACAAGCTAATTTTGTACTATGCGTTATTTCTTCTCGTAAAGAGTTTCCAATGCGTACGTATATGTCTTTACTCTGCAAAACTGTATTTCCTTATGAAGTGGTATTCTTACATATCCTTTCGAGAGAAAACTGTCCTGTGCCTTCTCTTTTGAGGCTACACACTTAGACATACACGCAACATGAAAGCTTTTCGACTTACAACGTGTTGTTTAGGAAAAACAAGATAATTTCGCACGATGCGGGATTTCCTTATAACGTAATTTTCTGAAAAATTTTGACGAAAGAAAATTCTCCTTTTGGTTCTCTTTAGATGCTACATGTTAAGACGTACATGCCACAACAATTCTTTTCGAGATACAACGTGTAGTTTTGGAGATACAAGCTAATTTTGTACTATGCGTTATTTCTTCTCGTAAAGAGTTTCCAATGCGTACGTATATGTCTTTACTCTGCAAAACTGTATTTCCTTATGAAGTGGTATTCTTACATATCCTTTCGAGAGAAAACTGTCCTGTGCCTTCTCTTTTGAGGCTACACACTTAGACATACACGCAACATGAAAGCTTTTCGACTTACAACGTGTTGTTTAGGAAAAACAAGATAATTTCGCACGATGCGGGATTTCCTTAAAACGTGATTTTCTGAAAAATTTTGACGAAAGAAAGTTCTCCTTTTGGTTCTCTTTAGATGCTACATGTTAAGACGTACACGCCACAACAATTCTTTTCGAGATACAACGTGTAGTTTTGGAGATACAAGCTAATTTTGTACTATGCGTTATTTCTTCTCGTAAAGAGTTTCCAATGCGTACGTATATGTCTTTACTCTGCAAAACTGTATTTCCTTATGAAGTGGTATTCTTACATATCCTTTCGAGAGAAAACTGTCCTGTGCCTTCTCTTTTGAGGCTACACACTTAGACATACACGCAACATGAAAGCTTTTCGACTTACAACGTGTTGTTTAGGAAAAACAAGATAATTTCGCACGATGCGGGATTTCCTTAAAACGTGATTTTCTGAAAAATTTTGACGAAAGAAAATTCTCCTTTTGGTTCTCTTTAGATGCTACATGTTAAGACGTACATGCCACAACAATTCTTTTCGAGATACAACGTGTAGTTTTGGAGATACAACTAATTTTGTACTATGCGTTATTTCTTCTCGTAAAGAGTTTCCAATGCGTACGTATATGTCTTTACTCTGCAAAACTGTATTTCCTTATGAAGTGGTATTCTTACATATCCTTTCGAGAGAAAACTGTCCTGTGCCTTCTCTTTTGAGGCTACACACTTAGACATACACGCAACATGAAAGCTTTTCGACTTACAATGTGTTGTTTAGGAAAAACAAGATAATTTCGCACGATGCGGGATTTCCTTAAAACGTAATTTTCTGAAAAATTTTGACGAAAGAAAAATTTCCTTTTGGTTCTCTTTAGATGCTACATGTTAAGACGTACATGCCACAACAATTCTTTTCGAGATACAACGTGTAGTTTTGGAGATACAAGCTAATTTTGTACTATGCGCTATTTCTTCTCGTAAAGAGTTTCCAATGCGTACGTACATGTCTTTACTCTGCAAGACTGTATTTCCTTATGAAGTGGTATTCTTACATATCCTTTCGAGAGAAAACTGTCCTGTGCCTTCTCTTTTGAGGCTACACACTTAGACATACACGCAACATGAAAGCTTTTCGACTTACAACGTGTTGTTTAGGAAAAACAAGATAATTTCGCACGATGCGGGATTTCCTTAAAACGTAATTTTCTGAAAAATTTTGACGAAAGAAAATTCTCCTTTTGTTTCTCTTTAGATGCTACATGTTTAGACGTACACGCCACAACAATTCTTTTCGAGATACAACGTGTAGTTTTGGAGATACAAGCTAATTTTGTACTATGCGTTATTTCTTCTCGTAAAGAGTTTCCAATGGGTATGTATATGTCTTTACGCTGCAAAACTGTATTTCCTTATGAAGTGGTATTCTTACATATCCTTTCGAGAGAAAACTGTCCTGTGCCTTCTCTTTTGAGGCTACACACTTAGACATACACGCAACATGAAAGCTTTTCGACTTACAACGTGTTGTTTAGGAAAAACAAGATAATTTCGCACGATGCGGGATTTCCTTAAAACGTGATTTTCTGAAAAATTTTGACGAAAGAAAATTCTCCTTTTGGTTCTCTTTAGATGCTACATGTTAAGACGTACACGCCACAACAATTCTTTTTTTTTTTTTTTTTATTTGATATAATTTATTTACATTTCAAATGATTTCCCCTTTTCTAGCCCCCCCCCCACTCCCCGAAAGTCCCGTAAGCCCCCTTCTCTTCCCCTGTCCTCCCTCCCACCCCTTCCCAGTTCCCCGTTCTGGTTTTGCCAAATACTGTTTCACTGAGTCTTTCCAGAACCAGGGACCACTCCTGCTTTCTTCTTGTATCTCATTTGATGTGTGGATTATGTTTTGGGTATTCCAGTTTTCTAGGTTAATAACCACTTATTAGTGAGTGCATACCATGATTCACCTTTTGAGTCTGGGTTACCTCACTTAGTATGATGTTCTCTAGCTCCATCCATTTGCCTAAGAATTTCATGAATTCATTGTTTCTAATGGCTGAATAGTACTCCATTGTGTAGATATACCACATTTTTTGTATCCACTCTTCTGTTGAGGGATACCTGGGTTCTTTCCAGCATCTGGCAATTATAAATAGGGCTGCTATGAACATAGTAGAGCATGTATCCTTATTACATGGTGGGGAATCCTCTGGGTATATGCCCAGGAGTGGTATAGCAGGATCTTCTGGAAGTGAGGTGCCCAGTTTTCGGAGGAACCGACAGACTGCTTTCCAGAGTGGTTGTACCAATTTGCAACCCCACCAGCAGTGGAGGAGTGTTCCCTCTTTCTCCGCACCCTCTCCAACACCTGCTGTCTCCTGAATTTTTAATCTTAGCCATTCTGACTGGTGTAAGATGAAATCTTAGGGTTGTTTTGATTTGCATTTCCCTAATGACTAATGAAGTGGAGCATTTTTTAAGATGCTTCTCCGCCATCCGAAGTTCTTCAGGTGAGAATTCTTTGTTTTAACTCTGTACCCCATTTTTTAATAGGGTTGTTCGGTTTTCTGGAGGTCTAACTTCTTGAGTTCTTTATATATATTGGATATTAGCCCTCTATCTGATGTAGGATTGGTGAAGATCTTTTTCCCAATTTGTTGGTTGCCGATCTGTCCTCTTGATGGTGTCCTTTGCCTTACAGAAACTCTGTAACCTTATGAGGTCCCATTTGTCAATTCTTGCTCTTAGAGCATACGCTATTGGTGTTCTGTTCAGAAACTTTCTCCCTGTACCGATGTCCTCAAGGGTCTTCCCCAGTTTCTTTTCTATTAGCTTCAGAGTGTCTGGCTTTATGTGGAGGTCCTTGATCCATTTGGATTTGAGCTTAGTACAAGGAGACAAGGATGGATCAATTCGCATTCTTCTGCATGCTGACCTCCAGTTGAACCAGCACCATTTGTTGAAAAGGCTATCTTTTTTTCCATTGGATGTTTTCAGCCTCTTTGTCGAGGATCAAGTGGCCATAGGTGTGTGGGTTCATTTCTGGATCTTCAATCCTGTTCCATTGATCCTCCTGCCTGTCACTGTACCAATACCATGCAGTTTTTAACACTATTGCTCTGTAGTATTGCTTGAGGTCAGGGATACTGATTCCCCCAGATTTTCTTTTGTTGCTGAGAATAGTTTTAGCTATCCTGGGTTTTTTGTTGTTCCAGATGAATTTGATAATTGCTCTTTCTAACTCTGTGAAGAATTGAGTTGGGATTTTGATGGGTATTGCATTGAATCTGTATAGTGCTTTAGGCAAAATGGCCATTTTAACTATATTGATTCTACCGATCCATGAGCATGGGAGGTTTTCCCATTTTTTGAGGTCTTCTTCCATTTCCTTCTTCAGAGTCTTGAAGTTCTTGCCATACAGATCTTTCGCATGTTTGGTAAGAGTCACCCCAAGATACTTTATACTGTTTGTGGCTATTGTGAAGGGGGTCATTTCCCTATTTCTCAGCCTGCTTATCCTTTGAGTATAGGAAGGCCACTGATTTGCTTGAGTTGATTTTGTAACCTGCCACTTTGCTGAAGTTGTTTATCAGCTGTAGGAGCTCTCTAGTGGAGTTCTTTGGGTCACTTAGGTAGACGATCATGTCGTCTGCAAATAATGATAGTTTGACTTCCTCCTTTCCAATTTGTATCCCTTTGACCTCCTTATGTTGTCGAATTGCCCGAGCTAGTACCTCAAGTACAATATTGAAAAGATAAGGAGAAAGGGGGCAGCCTTGTCTGGTCCCTGATTTCAGTGGGATTGCTTCAAGTTTCTCTCCGTTTAGTTTGATGCTGGCTACCGGTTTGCTGTATATTGCTTTTACTATGTTTAGGTATGGGCCTTGAATTCCTGTTCTCTCCAAGACTTTAAGCATGAACGGATGCTGAATTTTGTCAAATGCTTTTTCAGCATCCAATGAAATGACCATGTGGTTTTGTTCTTTGAGTTTGTTTATGTAGTGGATTGTATTGATGGATTTCCGTATATTGAACCAACCCTGCATTCCCGGGATAAAGCCTACTTGATCATGGTGGATGATCGTTTTGATGTGTTCTTGGATTCGGTTGGCAAGAATTTTGTTGAGTATTTTTGCATCGATGTTCATAAGGGAAATTGGTCTGAAGTTCTCTTTCTTTGCTGGATCTTTGTGTGGCTTTGGTATCAGCGTAATTGTGGCTTCGTAGAAGGAATTGGGTAGTGTTCCTTCTGTTTCTATTTTGTGGAATAGTTTGAAGAGTATTGGTGTTAACTCTTCTTTGAAGGTCTGGTAGAATTCTGCACTGAAACCATCTGGCCCTGTGCTTTTTTTGGTTGGAAGACTTTCTATGACTCCTTCCTATGCGTTATTTCTTCTCGTAAAGAGTTTCCAATGCGTACGTATATGTCTTTACTCTGCAAAACTGTATTTCCTTATGAAGTGGTATTCTTACATATCCTTTCGAGAGAAAACTGTCCTGTGCCTTCTCTTTTGAGGCTACACACTTAGACATACACGCAACATGAAAGCTTTTCGACTTACAACGTGTTGTTTAGGAAAAACAAGATAATTTCGCACGATGCGGGATTTCCTTAAAACGTGATTTTCTGAAAAATTTTGACAAAAGAAAATTCTCCTTTTGGTTCTCTTTAGATGCTACATGTTAAGACGTACACGCCACAACAATTCTTTTCGAGATACAACGTGTAGTTTTGGAGATACAAGCTAATTTTGTACTATGCGTTATTTCTTCTCGTAAAGAGTTTCCAATGCGTACGTATATGTCTTTACTCTGCAAAACTGTATTTCCTTATGAAGTGGTATTCTTACATATCCTTTCGAGAGAAAACTGACCTGTGCCTTCTCTTTTGAGGCTACACACTTAGACATACACGCAACATGAAAGCTTTTCGACTTACAACGTGTTGTTTAGGAAAAACAAGATAATTTCGCACGATGCGGGATTTCCTTAAAACGTGATTTTCTGAAAAATTTTGACGAAAGAAAATTCTCCTTTTGGTTCTCTTTAGATGCTACATGTTAAGACGTACATGCCACAACAATTCTTTTCGAGATACAACGTGTAGTTTTGGAGATACAAGCTAATTTTGTACTATGCGTTATTTCTTCTCGTAAAGAGTTTCCAATGCGTACGTATATGTCTTTACTCTGCAAAACTGTATTTCCTTATGAAGTGGTATTCTTACATATCCTTTCGAGAGAAAACTGTCCTGTGCCTTCTCTTTTGAGCCTACACACTTAGACATACACGCAACATGAAAGCTTTTCGACTTACAACGTGTTGTTTAGGAAAAACAAGATAATTTCGCACGATGCGGGATTTCCTTAAAACGTGATTTTCTGAAAAATTTTGACGAAAGAAAATTCTCCTTTTGGTTCTCTTTAGATGCTACATGTTAAGACGTACACGCCACAACAATTCTTTTCGAGATACAACGTGTAGTTTTGGAGATACAAGCTAATTTTGTACTATGCGTTATTTCTTCTCGTAAAGAGTTTCCAATGCGTACGTATATGTCTTTACTCTGCAAAACTGTATTTCCTTATGAAGTGGTATTCTTACATATCCTTTCGAGAGAAAACTGTCCTGTGCCTTCTCTTTTGAGGCTACACACTTAGACATACACGCAACATGAAAGCTTTTCGCCTTACAACGTGTTGTTTAGGAAAAACAAGATAATTTCGAACGTGTTGTTTAGGAAAAAACAAGATAATTTCGCACGATGCGGGATTTCCTTAAAACGTGATTTTCTGAAAAAATTTTGACGAAAGAAAATTCTCGTTTTCGTTCTCTTTAGATGCTACATGTTAAGACGTACATGCCACAACAATTCTTTTCGAGATACAACGTGTAGTTTTGGAGATACAAGCTAATTTTGTACTATGCGTTATTTCTTCTCATAAAGAGTTTCCAATGCGTACGTATATGTCTTTACTCTGCAAAACTGTATTTCCTTATGAAGTGGTATTCTTACATATCCTTTCGAGAGAAAACTGTCCTGTGCCTTCTCTTTTGAGGCTACACACTTAGACATACACGCAACATGAAAGCTTTTCGACTTACAACGTTTTGTTTAGGAAAAACAAGATAATTTCGCACGATGCGGGATTTCCTTAAAACGTGATTTTCTGAAAAATTTTGACGAAAGAAAATTCTCCTTTTGGTTCTCTTTAGATGCTACATGTTAAGACGTACACGCCACAACAATTCTTTTCGAGATACAACGTGTAGTTTTGGAGATACAAGCTAATTTTGTACTATGCGTTATTTCTTCTCGTAAAGAGTTTCCAATGCGTTCGTATATGTCTTTACTCTGCAAAACTGTATTTCCTTATGAAGTGGTATTCTTACATATCCTTTTCGAGAGAAAACTGTCCTGTGCCTTCTCTTTTGAGGCTACACACTTAGACATACACGCAACATGAAAGCTTTTCGACTTACAACGTGTTGTTTAGGAAAAACAAGATAATTTCGCACGATGCGGGGATTTCCTTAAAACGTGATTTTCTGAAAAATTTTGACGAAAGAAAATTCTCCTTTTTGGTTCTCTTTAGATGCTACATGTTAAGAACGTACACGCCACAACAATTCTTTTCGAGATACAACGTGTAGTTTTGGGAGATACAAGCTAATTTTGTACTATGCGTTATTTCTTCTCGTAAAGAGTTTCCAATGCGTACGTATATGTCTTTACTCTGCAAAAACTGTATTTCCTTATGAAGTGGTATTCTTACATATCCTTTCGAGAGAAAACTGTCCTGTGCCTTCTCTTTTGAGGCTACACACTTAGACATACACGCAACATGAAAGCTTTTCGACTTTAGAATGTGTTGTTTAGGAAAAACAAGATAATTTCGGCACGATGCGGGATTTCCTTAAAAACGTGATTTTCTGAAAAATTTTGACAAAAGAAAATTCTCCTTTTGGTTCTCTTTAGATGCTACATGTTAAGACGTACACGCCACAACAATTTCTTTTCGAGATACAACGTGTAGTTTTGGGAGATACAAGCTAATTTTGTACTATGCGTTATTTCTTCTCGTAAAGAGTTTCCAATGCGTACGTATATGTCTTTACTCTGCAAAAACTGTATTTCCTTATGAAGTGGTTATTCTTACATATCCTTTCGAGAGAAAACTGTCCTGTGTCCTTCTCTTTTGAGGCTACACACTATAGACATACACGCAACATGAAAGCTTTTCGACTTACAACGTGTTGTTTAGGAAAAACAAGATAATTTCGCACGATGCGGGGATTTTCCTATATAACGTAATTTTCTGAAAAATTTTGACAGAAAGAAAATTCTCCTTTTGGTTCTCTTTAGATGCTACATGTTAAGACGTACATGCCACAACAATTCTTTTCGAGAATACAACGTGTAGTTTTGGAGATACAAGCTAATTTTGTACTATGCGTTATTTCTTCTCGTAAAGAGGTTTCCAATGCGTACGTATATGTCTTTACTCTGCAAAACTGTATTTTCCTTATGAAGTGGGTATTCCTTACATATCCTTTTCGAGAGAAAACTGTCCTGTGCCTTCTCTTTTGAGGCTACACACTTAGACATACACGCAACATGAAAGCTTTTCGACTTACAACGTGTTGTTTAGGAAAAACAAGATAATTTCGCACGATGCGGGATTTCCTTAAAACGTGATTTTCTGAAAAATTTTGACGAAAGAAAGTTCTCCTTTTGGTTTCTCTTTAGATGCTACATGTTAAGACGTACACGCCACAACAATTCTTTTTCGAGATACAACGTGTAGTTTTGGAGATACAAGCTAATTTTGTACTATGCGTTTATTTCTTCTCGTAAAGAGTTTCCAATGCGTACGTATATGTCTTTACTCTGCAAAACTGTATTTCCTTATGAAGTGGTATTCTTACATATCCTTTCGAGAGGAAAACTGTCCTGTGCCTTCTCTTTTGAGGCTACACACTTAGACATACACGCAACATGAAAGCTTTTCGACTTACAACGTGTTGTTTAGGAAAAAACAAGATAATTTCGCACGATGCGGGATTTCCTTAAAACGTGATTTTCTGAAAAAATTTTGACGAAAGAAAATTCTCCTTTTGGTTCTCTTTAGATGCTACATGTTAAGACGTACATGCCACAACAATTCTTTTCGAGATACAACGTGTAGTTTTTGGAGAGAATACAACTAATTTTGTACTATGCGTTATTTCTTCTGGTAAAGAGTTTTCCAATGCGTACGTATATGTCTTTACTCTGCAAAACTGTATTTCCTTATGAAGTGGTATTCCTATACATATCCTTTCGAGAGAAAACTGTCCTGTGCCTTCTCTTTTGAGGCTACACACTTAGACATACACGCAACATGAAAGCTTTTCGACTTACAATGTGTTGTTTAGGAAAAACAAGATAATTTCGCACGATGCGGGATTTCCTTAAAACGTAATTTTCTGAAAAATTTTGACGAAAGAAAAATTTTCCTTTTGGTTCTCTTTAGATGCTACATGTTAAGACGTACATGCCACAAACAATTCTTTTCGAGATACAACGTTGTAGTTTTGGAGATACAAGCTAATTTTGTACTATGCGCTATTTCTTCTCGTAAAGAGTTTCCAATGCGTACGTACATGTCTTTACTCTGCAAGACTGTATTTTCCTTATGAAGTGGTATTCTTACATATCCTTTCGAGAGAAAAACTGTCCTGTGCCTTCTCTTCTTTTGAGGCTACACAACTTAGACATTACACGCAACATGAAAGCTTTTCGACTTACAACGTGTTGTTTAGGAAAAACAAGATAATTTCGCACGATGCGGGATTTCCTTAAAACGTAATTTTCTGAAAAATTTTGACGAAAGAAAATTCTCCTTTTGTTTCTCTTTAGATGCTACATGTTTAGACGTACACGCCACAACAATTCTTTTCGAGATACAACGTGTAGTTTTGGAGATACAAGCTAATTTTGTACTATGCGTTATTTCTTCTCGTAAAGAGTTTCCAATGCGTATGTATATGTCTTTACGCTGCAAAACTGTATTTCCTTATGAAGTGGTATTCTTACATATCCTTTCGAGAGAAAACTGTCCTGTGCCTTCTCTTTTGAGGCTACACACTTAGACATACACGCAACATGAAAGCTTTTCGACTTACAACGTGTTGTTTTAGGAAAAACAAGATAATTTCGCACGATGCGGGGATTTCTCTTAAAACGTGATTTTTCTGAAAAATTTTGACGAAAGAAAATTCTCCTTTTGGTTCTCTTTAGATGCTACATGTTAAGACGTACACGCCACAACAATTCTTTTTTTTTTTTTTTTATTTGATATAATTTATTTACATTTCAAATGATTTCCCCTTTTCCTAGCCCCCCCCCCCACTTCCCCGAAAGTCCCGTAAGCCCCCTTCTCTTCCCCTGTCCTCCCTCCCACCCCCTTCCCAGTTCCCCGTTCTGGTTTTGCCAAATACTGTTTCACTGAGTCTTTCCAGAACCAGGGGACCACTCCTGCTTTCTTCTTGTATCTCATTTGATGTGTGGATTATGTTTTGGGTATTCCAGTTTTTCTAGGTTAATAACCACTTATTAGTGAGTGCCATACCATGATTCACCTTTTGAGTCTGGGTTACCTCACTTAGTATGATGTTCTCTAGCTCCATCCATTTGCCTAAGAATTTCATGT